>NC_136487.1:155004664-155017164 GCF_053919585.1 Euprymna scolopes | reverse complement strand
ACATAGATTCGGCCAGTATTATCCTTTGGATGTAATGCATTGTGCATAGTCATGAGTTTACTAGTCATCTGATCTAGATGCTTCTGTACTCACTAGGAGTTATCGCACACAGAAGTTTTCATTAGTTTTAATTTCTCACTAACACCCGGTGGTGGGCCCTGGTGTCTGAGTAACAATAAGTCTCCCCCAGATTTACTGGACTCTACACATCTTTCAACCACTTTTGCAGTTGAATTTGTATTATCAAGACAGCCGCTTACAATTGATTTCTCGTTAGCAGCGACCATTGGTCTTCACTTGAATTTGGATTGCAATAAGGTTTCCTAAGGTCCCAGTCGTTTCATTATAGTTATCCATTATATATTTTAAGCCATCCTTCTGATTTCAATTGCTACCATTATTTTTCAAAGTTGTTCCTAGCGCTCCTACTAGTAGATGTGAATCTTGACTTTTTTCACTATCTATATGAGCTTTCTGACCAGTTCCGTGTATTTGATCCACTTCTCCAACTCTTTTATTCTTCACTCTGTTGTCTGCTGAAACGCCAACATCTATAATCTCGCAGGACTTTTCCTTCTTTAAAACAAAACAAACAAAAAAAACTATTATAACATCCGGTCTTCTTGCTTGGCTTGGTTTATCAGTTTTTAGTTTCGGATCATCCATGTACATTAGGGAGTATAGTCTTTTATTTCTATTAGTGAACTTCTATTTTGCTTTCTTCTCGACAAGCTTCTGGGACTGACGCTCAATCCAAATCTGAAGTGGAACACTTACATCAAATCTATCACCAAAGTCGTTTGAAAAATGGTTGGCTCATTTTTCCGCTCCAAAGGGCATCTGACTTCAGACGCAAGCCTCTGCTTATATAAAAGCACAATTATTCTAAAACAGGACATTGTTGCCACATCTGGATGAGGAAGTTGCTTATATATCTCTTTCCGGCTTTGAAATATATTGAGCCATATGCTTTTTTTCACAGAAGGGACGTTGCGAGATTATCTTTTGTCTATCGTTTTAGCGGTAAGTGCTCGACGGAGCTTCGATTTATGCCTCCTGCAAAACATTCATAACAGATACTGTCTAGTTACAATTACGTTCAACAACTTCCACCACTCTCTATCTCTGCTTATATCTAAACGAAAATTACTTGAACCAAGTTTATTTCCTAGAACAGTCTGCCCGTGGATTTCTATATTGCGGGTTTGCGTGTCAGCTTGCTATAACATGGTCGCTTTTAAGTCCAATGTAAAAAAAGTTCCTATTGAGCCGTCCCTTCAATAATCAAATTCTACCCATTTTTCACCACTGACCATCATTACACTGTTGCATCCTTGACCATTGCCAGCACCCTCAAAATACATCACTGAATTGCCATAAATAACAGGTACGTGTCCAGGTTGATGAAAACAGTTTCCAACGACAGTTATGATCTTTGGTGTGGTTTCAAATGAGGGGGCACTTCATTCACGTCGTATCTTAGCTTGAAAGTCAACATCAAAATGCATTTGGGTGTGCTGAAGAGTGTGGTAATCCCCTGGTGTAATACAGTGGAAGCTGGCAGACATTGGATGTGACAAAAGGACTCGGCACGGCCTCACAAATCCAAAGAGACCCAGGCTTGGCTTCAGAAGGAGTGCTATGACTTTGTACCCTTCTCTCACTGTCCCCCCTCCCCCCACCGCACTCCTTCTCCCCCCAACCTGAACTTGCTGAACTACTTCGTTTGGTCATATGTCGAGAACATCACCAACATGACCTCCCACAACATTAAAGCCAACCTGATCGCCGGCATCCACCGAGTATTCACCGAGCTCCTGCCGGCGCTTGTGGAAAATACATGCTGCCAGTTCTGTACCCGTATTGAGGAAGTGATTGAGGCTGAACGCGTCTACATTGAATAGATATCAGCTCTACTACGGTACCTGAATTGATAGTTTAATAAAAGTTTTAAATTAACACTGTAGTGCTTTCAGTAGGACGACACTTTTATCGATCCACCTTGTATATATAATTTTCTAGCTTGCACTTTTCAAATGCTTGCTAAAATGATATATGCACCTGGCAATTCTTTTTTTTGTTGTTATTTTCAAAATCAACACAGATATGAATTCATCAACATAAGTTTTATTTATAATTATACTTTTGCTGATTGACAAAGAGAGAGAGACGTTAGTTGCAAGGGTTGGTTCATGTGTGTGGCACGATGACAGAGACTTCAAAGATGTCAATCACGCTCGCGTCTGTCAGTCTGCTCTCTTCTCTCTGCTGTTTTTTGTTATCTCTTAGATGTATATCGATCGACATTCTTGATAATGTAAATATTAAGATATTACATTCTTTTTTTTTTCTATTTTGCATTGCGGAATTGATAACTCATGACCTGGAATTTAAACAGTTCTTTGTTTTCGTGAGACTTACAATTCTGCTCATCTTATGGGACACAAGAATGTAGATTTTAATCCATCGTGAATATAAGTGTGTGCAAATTTCTTCTTTAAAATGTGCGTCGCCATGTCTCCTTGTTATACAGCAGTACCTCATTTCTACTTTAAGAGTGCTTCACGTATGGACATCTAAAATAACTGACGTTGCTATGATTATATGTCACATAGCAACAAGATTCGCTTGTTACCACGCATTCCCAAAGTGTTGCTGGTGAACGCAAATAAACTAATTCATTGGTCAAAAGTCGGTATCTCATTCCATAAACCTCCCTTCTCGAATATGTATAAATAGTAGTGTTTAGTCGTGTAAGCGGAATCGAAATTGGAAATCAAGAAAATCGAAACCTTTTTAAGGTATCGGGATCTGTATTGGAATCGGAAAAAAAAATTTGTGCATAATTCCCGATTCTAAAAACGATTTTATTAGTTGTCTATTTTGTTGGGTTTTGTTTAAAACTTAATTTTACATTATCTCTACTAAAGATAAAATGGCAAATGTGTATTGATTAAAAGCTATAAACAAAATTAAAATTCATAGATCACCACACAAGTGTATTTTTATGCTCGCGGTAACAGACATGTACGATAATCTAAATAAAACAACAACTATAGCTAAATTTAACCCTTATCCCTGAGTGGCTTCCGGGTCTATATAAGTGGTGATCACTGTGTAAAAAAAAAATGAAAAAAATAAAAAATAAAAAAAATATTTAGTGATTTTTTAAACAACCGGACTAGGTAAGTGTATCAGAATCAGAAATTTGAAACAGAATCGATGATTATAGTGGAATCAGGAAAACTGTTGGAATCGTCTCATCACTTATGAATAGGTTCATCACATGGGAGAAGATCGTATGATTAAACAAGGAACTATTAATTCCCTCATGTAAACGTACTGGGATTTACAATATCGTCCAAAGTTTTTTAGTCTCAAATTTTGCTCGAAAGAGATTTGGGGGATTTTCTTTTTCGTCAAATAGTAGCTGAATTGTAGGAAATCACACATGCACAAAATTTGAACTCTCCCGAACTGTACAAATAGACTGAGAAGCCGGACTCTCAAGGTGTGTCTGTGTACTTTCTAATACACTATCTTAGCATTAACTACTACGACTGTTGTTCTCTGTATATTCTGTTTTGTTTTCAATAAAAATACCTTTTTTGAACCAATATTCATGTCGATGTCGTTTTAATGACCCTTCCGGTCCAACACATGAATAACGAGAGACTGTTTTTTTTTTCAAATCTGATTAAAACTGAAACCATATCCGCACAGAAATCAACTTTGTCTGAATATAGTGTAACGTTACAATCTGTGTCTACTGTCATCAGACTCTCATTCCTGCATAAATAAAAATATGGAACAATAATGACATTTTGTGCAGTGGCACACTATAAAGTTACTTTCTGCTGACCAAGAAGATGATGGCTATGTGTATGGGGCTGACCCTGAGCCCCAAAACGCACACTCTGCTTGCTCAAGTGATACGAGGTGCCTTAAATAGTTTTTTTTTAATTGTATGAGCACTTTTATTGATAGATCACAAATGAAACTCTAGTCTCCTTCGAAGTAATCTCCACCGGCTGCAATCCATTGCTGTACTGTTCCAACAACTTCTGGAAGGTCCCATGGAAGTTCTCTCCTGTAAGCGTGGCAATGACGTTAGCCACAGCCTCTTTCATCTCCTTCCATAACACCAACATGCTTCACAGACTTCCTGCATTCATTGAATTTCTTATGCCACTCAAAATCTGATGCTCGGTTCATGCAAGATGGGCTAAAAGCAATCTGAAGCATTCCATACGTTTCTGTGTCATTTTTATCAAGTTTAAACTAGAATTTTATTGCATATCGTTCATTCTGGGTGTATTCTAATTTTTACTGTAGCCTTTTATATGAACCTGAAATCATACAAAAACGGGCTAGTCATCTCCTAAGAAGTATAACAATAACATATTGAATTTTCAAGAATTCACAATAATTTTAAATGCCTGTACAAAAAGTCTGGGAACTTATTGAAGACACCTCGTATTCGCTAGTAACGAAAAGGTTTATCTTACGGTAAATTTTTCAATTAAATATTCCAATACAAATTGCTTCCAATGTTACGCGCCAGGCAACAGGGTTTCCCGATAAATATTTTTAAAATGCCTTCTTATTAAACATGGCGTATCTATGTTTGCTTATATGTGTACACACGTGCGTCTTAATAGGCTGCAAGGGGACCTTTCTTTGTGGGGCAACTTCTTCTTCGACATGTTCAAACATGGACGTCAACGGGAGTGGCGGGAGCACCTGCTGAGATAAGGTCCTTATTTTCAATGCAGCAACGGTGGTTAGTTTGGATCGGGGACGCTAGCTGTTTGCCAGAGTATAAAAGCAGCAACACATAAGCTCTCTCTCTATGTGTGTGTGTGTGTGTGTGTGTGTGTATGTGCGTGCGAACATGTGAAAGGAGGGGAGAGAAGGAGTGAAGCAGGGAGGGAGCGAAATGTTTTCGTGAAAGAAGAAAGAAAGTGTGGAAAAAGAAGAGATGATGAAGAGAGAAATCTGTATGTGTGTGTGTGTGTGTGTGTGTGTGTGTGTGTGAGAGAGAGAGAGAGAGAGAGAGAGAGAGAGAGAGAGAGACAAAGACAGAAATAGGTATAACGAGAAATATGTGTTTTGTGTAAGTGAGTGAGAGGAAGAGAGAAAAAGAAAGAGAGAGAGGAAGAGAGAGAGAAACTTACAAACAGAGAGATGATAGATAGATTAGTAGAGAGAGAGAGAGAGAGAGAGAGAGAGAGAGAGAGAGAGAGAGAGAGGAAAAAGAAAGCAGGATAGAGGGAGATGTGGACACTGTCGGATGGATTAATAAAGATAAACATATACGAATTACATATATATATATACATACATATGGACAATTAATATATATATATATATATATATATATATATATATATATATATATATATATATATATATATATACTAGCAGTTCATCCCGACTTTGCTCGAGCCCTATGTACTGTTCATAACTTGCCCTTCGTGTGAATAAACTTTATGTAAGATTTCAAATGTTTAGACCAAAATTTGTCTGAGTAATTTCATAGAGATCGCAGAGGTAATTTTTTTAAACTTTGACCCCAATTTTGACCCCTTAACCTTTATTATTTTCGTCTCAAATCAACATACAAAGTTTTATCTATGTTCATATTACCTACATCTAAAATTTCAAGTGGCGGAGGAATTTAGTAGAATCTGCAAAGGTCAACGCTTTCACCTTTGACATTTGGCAGCCAATTTTTCGGCCCAAAACAGATTAAAATGCTGTATGTCTGAATATCCGTTATGCATAAATTTCGGATGTTTCATCCGAAAATTGGCCGAGTAGTTTGTTAGACACCGCAAAGGTCAAATCTTTTAAACTTTGACCCCTTGGCAGCTCAAATTTTCGACCCAAACCAATTAAAAATCTTGCCCTACTCTCATTACTCTTTATGCAAAATTTCAAATGTTTAGACCGTCGGGGTCAAATAAAAATTTTTTTTTTTACTTCCACTCCGATTTTGGCCCCTTAACATTTATTTTGGGGGCTCAAATCAAATTAAAAGTTTGATCCATGTCCAAGTAACCTGCATTTAAAATTTCAAGTGTTTAAACCCAAAATTGGGGAAGAAGTTTTGTAGAGTTTTCAAAGGTAAAATCGTTGAACTTTGACCCTTTGAAAGCCAAATGTTTGGCCGAAAACCGATTAAAAAGACTTTCCTAAAGCTCAATACTCCTTATGAGAAATCTCGAGTCGCTAGACCGAAAATTGACAGAATTATTTGGTAGGGAAATGTACAACAGACGAACGAACACGGAGAGACATTTTCACTATATATATATATATATATATATATATATATATATATATATATATATATATATATATATATATATATATATATATATATATATATAAATGCTTTTTGTTTTGGTTTTAGCGATATGTTTTGAATGAATTCAATTATTTACGAAAGTGCATTTTAACTTAATGCGAGTTGGTAATAATTTCCCCTTTAACAAAATATTCAGCCACTCTGATGAGTCGTAGACGACGAAACACGTGTCAGTGGATAATTACATTTTAAAAATAATAGATATATATATTTCTGTGGAAATATACTTTATTCCCTTATAATATATAGCAATCCTTATTTAATAAGCTAAGTGTAATTGCAGCGCAATATAATGAATAATTGACAAAAGTCTATATTCCAAAGTTCATGATGTTGATCATCTTATAATTTATTCTTTTAATTCAGTTGACAATTACAATTTTTGTAAGGTATCTCTTTCGTAACACTAAATCAATCACTTTATTATTATATCAACCAGTGAATCTATTTTGGCCTTAATTTATCAGAAGGAATAGCAACAATGAATCCGTCAAAAGGAAATAAAGTGCGTTTTGACATGATTACAATTGGAAGAGGAGCTGTAAATACCTTATAATATCTTTACATTACGCCATATATATATATATATATATATATATATATATATATATATATATATATATATATATATATATACGACATCCGGTTGCGCATGCACGCATGACCTGCGCACTGAAAGATTAAAGTTATTATTTTGAAATTATTATTTAACATGGGAAGAGTAGGATTTAAAATAACTTAAATGTAATACAGAAATGAACGATTAAAAAAAGCAGACAGTATTAACAATTGTTTACTTGAATAATTTAAACGCGAAAAAAACAAAAACAATTGGGACGCTGAAATATTAACGTTATTATTTCGAAATTATTATTGAACATGGGAAGAGTGGGGTTTAAAATAACTGAAACGTAATACAGAAATGAACTATGTAAAAAAAAATATATATCAAAATTTGAATTTAACTATAATAAGTATTATGGTATCTGTTCAGTGCACATTTATCTATAAGTATGGCCAACCACTTATAATTCAGTAACTGTTAATTGATTTTTTTAAAAAATAATCATTATAATAAACAGAAGGACTCATAGAAATCTATCTATATTCTTTTTTCATTTGAATATATGTTCATAGAAATGTTTCTGTTATGTAAAAAAAATATTTTCTTTACGTCACAAGTGTCACGCTAATACATGAATTCCATAGCTAATATAACATACTGACCCAACGGGTCACGGGTAGTCTAGTATATATATATATATATATATATATATATATATATATATATATATATATATATATATATATATATGAGAGAGAGAGAGAAAGAGAGAGCAAGTGAGAGAGAAAAAGAGAGAGTTATTAAGAACGGGAGAGAGTCAGGTGCTCCGTCTGTCAAGTCTAAAACCTCTAAGAAGTGGTTTGCTTTCCACTATAATGAAACCACTGACATGTCTGCAAATGACCAAGCCATAGCGCAAACGAAACATCACAGTGAGATCGGAAGAAGAATGACAAAAAATAGCGGAGCGTAAAGCACGTGGCGGAGAGACAGATTTTTAAGCACGCGTCGATATGACAGAGATTTTAAACATATGGCGGAACGGCAGGAACAAAATGCTAGACTCATCTATCCTCCGAACCTTTTACAAGGTTTTCTGGCCGACCGAATACGGTGAAACTCAGTACATAACCGCTGCTTATAGTTGCACACTAAGAAACTGTTAATTGACGATCGAGAGAAACAAATTATTTAATGCTATGTTTACTATGCATTTTTTCGCAAAAAATAAAAGGTATAAAATGAAAAAAAAGAGAGGTTACCACTAGAGAGAGTTCAGTCGCAGAAAAAGAAAAAAATAGCAAGCGAAGGAGGAAATGAGAAAAGCTTGATGAAAAGGAATAATGTCACTTATGTTCGTATATTTTCTTCTGAAATTGCAAGGTTTTCGTTTGTAGTTTGTAGATCAGATCTTGTTATCACAAAAGGCAAAGTTTCAGTATTACGGATCAGTTATTAAATGGGAAATAGTTCATGGATTTGGGATATGAAATAACTTATATTATTTTAAATATTGAACTCCCAGTGCTAAGCATCAGGCAATACTAAATATCCTGAAGGTATATCCTGAAATAAAACAAATATCCTGAGAATACTAAATATCGCCATTTTTATTACAGATTAAAGGTTTCAAAAAAAAAAAAAAACAACAAAAAAAACATACGTTCAATTTTTAGTACGGGACATGTTGAGTGACTTATAAAAAACTTTTTAATTTGTATTTTTGTGCTTTTATTTTTCCGTATTTTGTTGCTTGAATTCTTATAAACATAACGCCCAACAAAGAAATGTTAATCTTTAAAGTTATCTCTAATTTTAAAAACTAATGGCAAGCAAAATTGCTTTGGCGGCCGAGTAAAGCATTTGGTGTTAACTGAACTTTTAAATTCCGAACTGAACGATTTATGAGCATATACCGCAGCGTTTGTATAGCCACTGTGGTAGAAAGACAAGTGTCCACTAAGCATTTAAGGTAAGAAATTGAGGAATTGGATAACATACCAATCTTGTCGAGAAAATTCGGAAAACGAATCGGATTTCTCGGTGATGGAACATCACTAAGACTTGAAATATGATAGAGACACGGAAGTTAGTTACGGGGGTTCTAAGGGTTCGGTTTATGAATGAGGCAGGTTAGTGGAATATATAACAGAAATTAGAAGTAGTAAGTTAATAAGCAAAGAGCTCGCATTCGATGAGAGGATTGTCAAAGATAAATAATGAGGTCAAACCTAAGTACTGCAGTCAAACTGGAATGTTGCAAAACAGGCTAATGCAATGATTGTTTCATAATATGTTGATATTCGATTAAGTCAGGTGCACAGGTATTGTTTCTGACCCTTTCGATCAGGTGTTAATCGTAATTGTCTCGAACAATCTCACCATAAGAAGCTGAGACAAATGGGTTGTAGAAATAGACAAAAGGTTATATAAACTTGTGTTCTTTCGAATTATTTCGTCACTGAACAGGACTGAACAGGTAAGAGGAACATGGGCAGTAGGGCGAAGTAAGAGGTATAGCTAACTAGTTTAATCAAGAATTTTGTAAAGGAAGTTTTTAACTCAAAGAAAACTAACTTGGAAGTCGGCGTGAAATCTATCAAACAGACACAATGGAATAAAAAAAAAAAGATATGCAGTAGAATTACTAGAAAGTTGTGTAAGAAATAAACAACTGACTTTAGACTAAAAGAAAAAAATATCCCACTTAATTTTAGTGGGAATTATCGATGCAACACCAACGAACATAAAAAAAAACTGCTCAACGGAACTCAATCTTGGTCTTGCCTTGAATTAATTTGCAATTTAATATTTTGTTAACATTCAAAACTAATTTTAATCCCAGACAACCAAGCCGAAACATTTCGGCACTGATTCAGCACAATTTATTAGAGCACAGAAAATACGTTCTCTCTATTTAAACAGTCGACTAAAAATTTTTTTCCTTTCAACGTGTTAAAACGTTGTCTTCAAATATATAATAGCAAAATACATTTGAATTCCTTTTTTACAGAAAGTAAATAAATTAATTCAAATAGGAATATTTGACGAACAATAAAACAAAAACAAAAACGAAATGGTCGAAAAAATTAATGACTAAGGACAAATTAACTTAAGTGAAGCATCAGAACAGATACTACACTCTGATTTTGGCCCGAAGGCAAAGACCGCATCTCTCTAATAGGTTCATAAGAGTAGTGGTTGATGGGCAGAAAACAGAAACTCAGTATTAATGCTGGAGTCCTTCAGGGGTCCATCCTGGGTCCAACTCTCTTCCTGATCTACATCAATGATCTTTCAATCCACATCCTTACATCATTCGTAGACATTTGTGCTGACGACACTACCAACTATGGTAGCACTTTGAAGACCGTAAACGACCAAGTTCTCTCTGACTCTCCTCTGATCTTGAGCACGTAGTACAATGGGGAAAGGAGTGGCTGGTTACTTTTAATGCATCTTGAACCAAGTTTCTATCTTTACATCATCAACGCTCTGTTGCCTAGCTGCCATCAATTGAAATGAATGGCTCTCGTCTTGGGGAGGCTTCATGTTTTGACAATGTTTCATGTTTCGTTGCACTCTTTCAGTGGAAGTCTGGTAAGTGCTCCCACCCCCCTTTCCGGTCTTTCCATCACTCTCGTATTTTCAAGGTTATTTGTATGATATCAACCGAAGCTGGTCGCGACCACCGTAAAGGAGGTCTGGTAACTTAAAAATTTTCGTCTTGCCCGCGGTAGAAGAGGAGGCTTCATGTTTTGATAAGCTTCTGGGTTTGACCTTTACTCCCGATCTGAAATGGAACACATATATCAAACCCGTTGTCAAGATCGCTGGGAAAATGGTAGGAACCTTCTACTCCAGTAGATATCTCACTCTTGATGCAATTCTCTACCTATATAAAAGCCAGGTTCGGCCAACGATGGAGTACTGTTGCCACGTCTGGGCAGGAGCTGCTAGAAGCAGCTTATCCTGTCTTGACAGAATACAAAATGGACTTCGTTACTTAGTAAGAGATGTCCATTTTTCTTCCCTGCAACCTCTTTCCCACAGAAGAGACGTAGCGAACCCGTCCCTGCTATATCATTTCATGGCACGTGCCCATCTGAACTTCAATCGCCAAACTTTCACGAAAAACACTCGTCTAGCCCAAACCACTATCAACAATTTCCCACACTCTTTATCTGTGCCTACATCTAAACGTAGATTCCATGAACAGGACTTCTTTCTTATAACTGCACGCCCGTTTGCCTGCTTTCCAGCTGACTACAATCTGATTATCTTCAAGTCCAACGTGAACAAGTTCTTATTGAACCATCCCCCTAAGTAATCCAAGTTATAAAATTCCCACTAATGTTTACTACGCTAAAATCACAATGACTAATGTATACTTATTAACCCTTATCCTCTGGGCCTTGATAGGTGCTGACCCCCATGTAAAAAAAAGAAAAAAAAAGAGTAACAGTGATATTAGGTCGGTCCAAAAGTTTTTGCCGGTTTGTAGAAAGTGCATTTTAAACGGTTGTAATTTATTTTATCCATATTGTCATTATTTAAAAATATCACCATGGTTACGTTTTAACTTTTTCTTTCAGATTATCAAAGTATAATTCATATTTTTTTCTGCAATATTGTCACCGATGTTGACCCCAAAAAACTAATATGTTTAGTAAAAAAAAAAAAAATATCTTCCATCATGATAATGCTCTTCCTCGCACAGCCTTACTGACTAAAGATCTGAGGAATTTGATATTGAAATCTTGCCCCATCCGGCATATTCTTCTGATCTTACATCCTTGGATTACAAAACCGTTTAACATCATGAGTGGAGATTGAACAAGAGTTAGATTATTATATCACAACACAACATAAATAATTTTACAAGCGAATCTTTGTTGACAGATGGAATCAAACTATTGAGAACAAAGGTCGTTATCGTTATGAATAAAGATTTTGCCAAAAGTTTTCATTTTCAAGATGAAATTTTTAATCGGCAAAAACTTTCGCATCGACCCAATACAAAAAAGTCATGAATTATTTATTGACAAGATGTCCTTGCTGACTAATATGCGCTGCAAATAATTATTTTGGTGATAAGAGGGTTAAACCTTGACTAATACACGAGGCAAGTGATGAATCATTGGTTGACCAAAACTCATGGGTTCAATCAAAATGCTGCATTCAAATTTGAACGGATTCTGATCGCGAAGAATTTCCTTCTTATCGACATTTCACGGGTTAACCTATGCGAAAATGGCCGATAAGTTCATACACAGTTGTTTAAACGTAGATTCCGCGCTCCCCTTAGAATTAATCGAAGCCATCAATCCCTTTAGAATTAATCGAAGCCATCAATCAAAGTAGATAAAAAAAGACCGTGCGTATTGACAAATAAATTAACAATCAACTCACCAAACAGTGGAATGTAAGATAATCTGGTGATGCCCGGGCACAAATCTTATTGCTTTGCAAAGTCATTTAGCTGGCCTTAGGTTAACATCACGAGAGGAGATTGAACACGAGTTAGATTAATATATCACATCTAAATATACATAATTTTAC
>NC_136487.1:154932164-154999664 GCF_053919585.1 Euprymna scolopes | reverse complement strand
GGGCCGATGCAGGAGAGGTGTGGATGCTGATTGCGCAACTCTTACTTCACAAATACACACACACACGTGTGTGTCTGTGTGTGTGTGTGTGTGTGTGTGTGTGTGTGTGTGTGTGTGTGTTTGCACCGGAGTTTTTCCATAGTTAAATATTCAAAGCATAGTGGGGCCATATTACTTTTTAAAACTACGTTGCAAAAATAAACCGAAAATATATGACGCGAATAAAGAAGAAGAAGAAGAAGAAGAAGAAGAAGAAGAAGAAGGGCCAAGCGGGGGGGGGGGGGCGGGGTGTATCATTGAATTCAACACTGTATGGAGATAAATAAAAAAAGGAAAACAAACAAGACCTAAAAGTGATAAGCCCGAAAAGAGAGCGGAAGTAAGAGGAGACAGAACCGAGGAAGGTGCACGATGCGAATGGACAGTATAATGCTGATTCCGGCAACGTGGCTAATTATGATGATGGCAGTTGTTGCCAGTGGTTCAGTGGTGTCTGCATCGAGGAGAGCGGTGACGGAGGCGGCAGTAGCGGTGGAGGCCGTGGTCGTCGTAGTGAACATTGTTATGAAAACAATGATGACGATGTTGGTGTTGGAAGAAGATAACAATAATGAAGTTATCGGTGGCAAATCGAGAGAATTCCAGCCATCTTTTCTTCACACGAAAAAACACAATTATTTTATTTGTATTGATGACGACCACGGCTTTCGAGAATGCTTTAACTAAATAAGGTAAGTGCCCAATATGTACCTATGTATATATATATATATATATATATATATATATATATATATATATATATATATATATATATATACATTATATGTACACACACATTATATGCACACACACATACACACACACGTATATATATATATATATATATATGTGTGTGTGTGTGTGTATGCATACAAACATTTATAAATATAAAAGGAAACATAAACACGCACGTGTATGTATAATATATCCAACAACGTATACAAACATACAATTTAGACAACCAAATTATTTACTGTTTATATATATATATATATATATATATATATATATATATATATATATAATTATATTTATATATATATATATATAATTATATTTATATATAGGTAAGTATTTATAAATATATGTATGTATAGATAGATAGAGATGTTATTTTAAAACTTTATATTTGATTCTAAATACATATCCTTATATGTACACACACACACACACACACACACACACACACACACATATATATATTTATATATAGGTAAACATATATTCTTACATACATGTATACATATATAGAGAAAGAAAGAGATTATATACATATTGGTATTGTGTTATTTATTAAAGTAATATATATATATATATATATATAGATATATAAATGTAATTATGTTTTTATATGAAATATAATTATATCTATAACTGTATCTATCTATCTAGCAATTTATCAATACACACACACACACACACACACACACACACACACACACACACACACACACACACACATATATATATATATATACATATATATACATTTATTAAAACAAAAACAAACGCATAAACATACAGATGTAATGTGCCCGCAGGCGTGCACACAGGCATATATATAGACACATGCGTATATAAATGCGCATATATTACGTATCAGAAAATACTTATATAATCGTGCAACTGCCTAATTAGATGGTTGTTAGGTGACTACGCAGTAGCACACACACACACACACACACACACACACACACACACACACACACACACACACACACACACACACATGATAAAACTGTCGACGGGAGCATAAATATATATATATATATATATATATATATATTTAATGTCAATTCATCTAGATAGACACGTACGTACACAATTGTGACGTGTTGTGAGATCTTACTAATACAAGTATATTGTCTATGTATATATATTTTTATTTACATGCATACGCTAGCAGCCATGTGGACGTATATTTGCATAACTGTTCCATGTGTTTACTGTTTCTCTGTGTCGCAGCGTTTGCAACTCGTCCGAGCACTAAGCATCATAATTAATGCGTATGTAAACAACGTCCACGTCCGCATATCTGCGTTCTACGAAGTTACGTAACATTGCCTCTCCTCTTGATAGAACGGTCTTCAATCTTGCATTCTCATACACAATACTACATAATTTTTTTTTTCAAGTCGGAGACGAGGGCATGTTTTTTAATTATTTATTTTTTTAGTTTTTAGTGAAAATCTTGTTTCAATAAGCATTCGATTCCATCGTTAAGTGGACCAGATACTTGTAAACAAATCGGCATGGTAGGTAGTTTTGTACGTAGGCAGCTGCGAGCGATAGAACGTTCCTGGCGAAAAACAAGAAACAAATTCCCCCATATTTACAACGTTTATTGGATTTTTTAATTCATCTATCTATCTATCTATCTATCTATCTATCTATCTATCTATCTATCTATCTATCTATCTATCTATACTAGCAGGCCGCCCGGTATTTCTCAATCATAAAATACGATAATATATTATTTAAATTAATGCAGCATTCTTATTTATTATTATTATTAAAAAAAAAAAAAATACCTTAGGTATTAACCCTAACGTTAGATTCCTTTTAAAAAACGAAGAAAAAAAAAACGGAATGGAACTGAGACATGTGCATGCGAGTATTATATTTTATCTAAATAGTTCACTTCTTGGAATTAAAAAAAAAAAAATACTCGAGCTGAGGTCGAAACCAAAACTTAAAGGCAGTGATTAAGTGGGATAGCCATTAGCACAGCTTAACACAATCATTTACACCTGTTTTAAAAATCTGCTTGTTTGTAACATAAACAATCTATAATAAGAACAATTCACGCATGCGCAGTCATGAAATAGTAAGCAAACATAAAAAATTCGATGACAAATTTTCCTATGTTGACCTTAGCAGCCCTTTTTCCGGATTAAACCCGATTAAAATTTTTTCACACGCCTTAATACTCTATCTACTACTGTAGATAAAAAAATTCGTTGAGTATATAGGTTGAGAAGTGTCTTCACACACGATATATAGAAAAGTGAGAATGTGTGTATGTGAGATGGCATTTCTCAACCTATATACTCAACAAATTTTTTATCTACAGACTTGAGATTTAGTTTATAGGGTATTTAGACATATGGTTGTTGGTTGTTTTTTTTTTTTCTTTTACGGCATATCAACCCTTTTCAAGTTATTTAATGCCGAATCAAAAGAATAATTTTTTTTAATAGAATATATTTGTTGTTTTCAAGTCGGTTTCTATTCAACCCATAGTTGGAACCCTAACAGGTACTACCACTCCGGGTCAGAGTGGACCTGGGAGCAATGTCAATTAAAGGGTGGCTTCACACTCCCCAAAGCCCGCAAGTTGGGGCCTCGACACTGGATATAGTTTAAGGTCATATCCAGGATCTTAGACATATGGGTACTTTTAAATCGGGTTTCGTCGGACAGAAGGGCTGCTAAGGGGATAAAAATGGAAGAATTGGATTGGGGGGGCATCGATTTTTTTTTTATCTGTTTGCTTACTGTTTTATGACTGAATTCCGGCGTGAATTGTTCTCATGACAGATTGCTTCTGTTAAAAATAAGTAGGTTTGTAAACACTTCTTAGGTCGTGTCAAGCTGGCCTAATGGTTATCGCATTTGACTCACTGTCTAGGTTTTGATTTCGATCTCAGCTCGAGTATTTTTTTTTCCTTACCAGAGTGAACTGTTTATAAAAATTCTTATCTTAATTGTTATTTTCAGAACGTTTCGCTCGATGTAACCTTCAGTATTCAATATTCTTCAGGCGCATATATATATATATATATATATATATATATATATATATATATATATATATATATATATATATTAAAGGAGATCACGACAACATCGGTACCGTCGGTTTCGGATCTAAACAAAAATATGTTTTTTTTTGTTTCAGGGAGATTGATATAAGCAAAAGCTGATAAGAGTTCTACAAAGGCGATAAACTATAGGTCCTCTTTGTTTGATTTGAAACCGACGGTAGCGATGCAGTCCTGATCTCATATATATGTAACTCATATATATATATTTCCCTCTATTTAGGTATTGTGCTAAAAACCGTCAGCAATAGACACAGTTTACGTTGTTAATTAGTGAATACTTAGGAACATCACTGCAGTTAAACAATACAGAACTTCAAAAACGTGGGTGATACACGTTCATTCCCATAATTCTGAGGCAGCACGTTCAGGACTGCAGAACACAATGCAAAAGTTGGTTGCCGGTACATCTATGAACAAACACAGGTGTGATTAGGCAGTGGGTCTAATGTGAATGTACGAGGTGTCTTCAATAAGTTTCCAAACTTTCCAGCAAAAGTTACAGGGAGGAAGGTCTGGATTTTTGGGAGGGCGAGAAACTGTCTTGATGCCCATCTTGGTCAAATTTTTTTGTGACAAGCATGAAGCACCCTTGAGACAAACTTTGTTCAAATCTTCCGCACTTTCAGTACCTCGTGAATAATTGTGTGTACAGTTCCCACACTGACATCAAACTGTGCACTTATTGTCTCTACAGACACACGACGGTTCTTATACATGCAATCATTATTTGACGAATCAATTCTAGTATTCTAACTCCGTTACTCCACCATACCCCTCATCATCCCTCGGACTCCCTGCTTTCCTTGAATCTCTTATGCCACTCAAAAACTGATGCTCGATTCACGCAAGATGGTCCAAAGGCAGTCTGAAGCATTCCATACGTTTCTGTGACATTTTTCCAAGATTGAAACAGAATGTTATTGCATATCGTTCTTCTAATGTGTGCTCACATCCAGACTGCATTTTGGAAATTCACTGGCTGTGACGAACAGGCTTTAGTAGGGTGTATTCCAATTTCTGTTGTACCTGTTCATTTGAACCTGAAATCATAAAAATAAGATGCATAGTAATAACATACTGAATTTTCAAGAGTCTACGACAATTTTAAATGCCTGTACAAAAAAGTCTGAAAACTTATTTCACTTTAACTTAAGGCACCTCGTAAGTTTAGTCTGCTCAGCTACAAACCTGTACGGTATTTAAACATTGCAGTGTGGTACGAAGCAGGAAATACTTTTTAGACAAAAGATGTGACTGTCACATTCCGGTGAGTAGACAGCAGATCTAATAAATATTACGTTATTTGTTTTGGATTTTTTTTTTTTTTTTAATAGAGCATTCTGCTGGGATTGTCCGGTTAAATCTCCGAAGTAAAGCGACAAGTGTACGATGTGTAATCATTTGGAAAGACAAGGCACCGTACGTTATCTCCCCTGCAACCGGAATATACATACTGACTTTAAGTAGGGGGGGGCAATATGTGAATTTTTATTCCCTATAAACTTCCCCTATTACTGCATGTCTATTTCTCCCCCTTGCAACCTATTTCTTGCAAAGGAGACGTTGTTAGTCTCTTTTTGTTCTTTTGCTATTTCCGCGGAAAGTGCTCGGCTGAGCTTGAATCTATGCACCCCCCACACACATGAACAAAATTTTTTTATATATAAAAACTCTATACCGCGGGTCTGCTTTCCAGTAGACTACAACCTTGAATTTAATTCCCATAAACTTCCACCATAAACCCCTATGTCTATTCTATCTGGTCGGGATCCTTGCTCGGACCAATGTGAATCTCTCTCTCTCTCTCTCCAGATTTTCCCGTCTCCCATCAGCTGCCTCAGATCTTCAAGAAGGTTACAATTAGTTATAAGTGATTGGTCCGATAATAACTAAAGGCAATACTAACCAAAGATTTAAATATAAATAACACTTGGCACTTTTACCTAGGATTAGACAATTCAAGTTTAATGTAAACAAGTTCTTGTTAAGCCGTCTCCTTAAATAATCAAATTTACAACACTACCGACTACTATTGTCTAATTGATCACCTTACATTCATTAATGTTTTATCCTTGTCGCCTTCAAACCTTGATAAGCGGTTACTCCCTTTCAAAAAAAAAAAAAAAAAAAGGAAAGAAAAAAAGTAGAATGCCCGATGCTGATGGAATAACATGAAAACTGGTATCATCGATTCTGATGAAGATACTTTTGATATCAATAAAAAAAATTAATATCGTCCCAGAAACAATCGTACACGAAACTGTTGTTTATTTGGAATTCTTGGAAAGTATGCAAATAAATATATCCTACATTCGTTTACTTTTGAAATCTAATATATTACTATTCATAATCCATATGTCTTTTAGCCTGTCTGTTTGTCTATCCGTTTCACTTTTTCTCGAAAACTACTGGTCCGATCTGGTTGAAATATTGTATGAACCTTTATTATAGTAAGGTGCAGCTAACTAAGCATCGTATCAGTTCGATGCACCGTTAGGGATTAATAGGGATTAATAGGGATGAAAAAGGAGTAGTCACTACAATACCATATTTACTCTCACTTTTTCATGGAAACTACGGTGTCGATCTGGCTGAAATTTTGTATGGATTTTGTCATAATAATGGACATAATAATGGGTAATATAGTATCCGTTCTATGCAAAGTTACAGAATAGTGATTAATAGTTATTAGACACTAATATATATATATATATATATATATATATATATATATATATATATATATATATATATATATATATATATATATATATATGTTGGATGTAATAACTAATGGCTACACATACGCAAGCATGTTTCAGTGACTACCCTGCCAGGGAAAATCACCTCATCAGGCCAAGAATATCAACGAGGTGATTTCCCCTGGCAGGGTGGTCACTGAAACATGTTTGCATATGTGTAGCCATTAGTTATCACATCCAACATATTTACATTCCTCTGTATAAACATTGAGCACTCTTTGGTTGACACATTTTGGTTTTGTTTAAATAATACTTCCAATAATATATATATATATATATATATATATATATATATATATATATATATATATATAATGATCCATTGAAAAATAAATTATTGGTATTATAGTAAATTCGAGAGCGAGTTGATGCAGTGATTGCAGGTGATTAAATGACTTACTGACTAGATAGTTTTCTAACGAATGATAAAAAAATAAATAAATAAAAAAAATTTTTTTTGTATAGTTTTAAAGGTAAAAAACTTCAAAGACTATATATATATATATATATATATATATATATATATATATATATATATATATATTGTAATAATTATGTCAGCCGTTTTTAATAAACTTGGTTCCTATTGTTCAGCACTTTATGGTTGAAATAGAGAGTCGGTCACCTACGCTCGCACGCGTAGATCATGATTTAATCATCCGATCAGTATGGTCGAATGTTTACGACATTTAAATAATTTCAACGATATTTCGAGCGGTTGAGATTGGCCATGAGGTTTCTTGCTGGGTAATGGAGTCAGAGATGGCTTTGTGGCCGCATTGGAATCTTCCGACCGGTAGTAATTGTGCCACGCTGATGATTCCCGAAAGGATGAAACGCTAATGACTACTTTCCATGATGTTAAAAAATCATTCTTTACAGTGTTGTCCGATGAACAGATATACTTAATTATTTGAAGAAATGTAAGGGATGTAATGACTTTTGTGATACACTGTGTATATATATATGTGTTGGGGTGGAGAGGGCTCCCGTAAGCCGTGGTGAAGGCAACCCCTCTAGGAGAACCAAATATCTGATTTAAAAAACCATAAAGCGGGAGACCAATACCCGCATTAAGCTAGTCTGCAGTTTGACTTGTTGCTGGCTATCTTACTCTTGCTTGTTGCTGGATCTTAACATTTTGAACCGAGAGAGAGACTTAGCTGTCGTACAAAGCTAAGACTCAGTAACATCATCTGTGTGTATCTCAAGCATTTGTCTATAAAAAATGGTACTGTGGCAATGGAAAAGTGTGACGTGCAGAAAAAAAAAGAGTCATTTTTGGGCTCATGGAGTGTCTGAGAGAGTGGCACTCATCTGACAAGACGCTACAATCATCATATATGTGTGTATGTTGAGCGTGTGAATTCGCCGGTAGGACTAAAAAAAATCATGTTTGGGCTCATGAACTTTAAGTGTCTGAGGGAGTGGAACTCGTCTGAAAAGACGTTGCACTCATCATATATATATATATATATATATATATACACATATATATAATGTAAATCTGAGCGTCTGTGTGTGTGTCTGGTCACGAATAAGCTCCTATATGGTTGACTATTATAGAAAACTGATCACATATAATGATAGAAGATTAATCGAGACACAGGAATGGGTATGTTTGATCTGGCAGAACGGTGGTTAATTAAATTTGTGGGGTCTGCGTACGCGCCTGGTCCACAAAGTATGGAAATAACAAATTTGAAAACTAAAAAAAAACGTTTACAAGTGTTTTTGATATAGATGTACATAAGAATACTTTGATAAGTATGTTTTAACTTAAATAGGGATGGTATAATAAAATCGTGGGGTCTGCGTTGGCGCCTGGCCTCCATAGAATGGAAATAGGCACAAACTTTAATAGACTTTCCATATCTATCTACGTAAGTATACTTTGATAATTATGTGTCAGTTTGAAGAAATATGGTATAATAAAATTATCGGGCGTTCGTTTGCACCTGACCTCCATAGAATCGAAATATGTCACAAAGTTTAACAAGGTTTTTTTAATATAGATCCACAGAATATTGTGATAAGTGTTTCAGTGTGAACAGGTATGGTATAAGAAATTATGGGATTTATATATTTTATTTTTACTTTCATCATATTTTGCTTTGGTTTTGATACCCCCAAATTCGAAGCTATCTCTTTACAATCCTTCCTTTTCATAACCTATCATACTTTCATAAATCAGAGTCCATTTTCTGTAGGCTGTTTTTGAACCCAGTCAACCACGGGTACTTTTGCTAGTATATATATATATATATATATATATATATATATATATATATATATATATATATATATATATATATATGTTTAAAGAAAAAATAGAAAAAACCGAATGAAATTATTAAAAAATCAACGTTTCGTCCTTGTCTCAGAGGACATCTTCAGGATAATTGAAATAAAAATGTGATAAAAGAAAAAGTCATAGATCGTGCGAAAAAAGACAGTTTTTTAAAATCCAACCCATGTCGGGAAAGGACGAATATGTGTGCGAATATGTAGAGACCGCTTAAGGCGATATTGTTTATATATATATATATATAAACAATATCGCCTTAAGCGGTCTCTAGTTACTTGTAACTCTTCATGAATGTGTAGTGGCATATTAATGCTTATGAAAAACAAATAAAAGTGTGTAAAAGTGTGTGTACACACACACACACACACACACACACATATATATACATATATATACATATATATATACATATACATATATATACACTTTTATTTGTTTTACATAAGCATTAATATGCCACTACACATTCATGAGTAGTTACAATAACTAGAGACCTCTTCAGGCGATATTGCTTTTATATATATATATATATATATATATATATATATATATATATATATATATATATATATATATATACTAGTAGGGAGATCAGACGTTGTAGGAGTTGAATGAGGATCAACGAATGTTCTACAGTTCTAATGCTTTTATTGCCATCGAAATCGATGAAATCGACCATTTTCCAATCAAATCGGAGAATCTAAGGCACAATGCAATCTTCCTCATATATTTTGATCGAACAAAATACATGCTAAAATAACTCCCAGTTTGAGAATTGATTTATTTTTGCAAAAACGGATTTTCCTTTATTTGTTCTATGATTAAAACATAATTAGCCACAATTTATTGATAACTCGCCAAGTGATCAATTTCTTATTCGCTTTCTATCATTCTAACCCTCTCTCATTAATATTTTTTGATATTCATTTCAAAAGTTCGACATACAAAGCAGAGCATACTACTACTACTACTACTACTACTACTACTACTACTACTACTACTACTACTACTACCGAGCCGAAAAAAATTAAATAAATAAATATATAAGAAATAAAATGCACTGTACGAATCTTATCATTTTACTGTCATCCTTTGAATTTCATTTTAATTGGGCTTCTAAACAATGGATTTCTATTGATTTTAACATTGAACTGGACGATACAAACCTCTATCTTTGACAGCTAGAGATTGCGGGCAAACCTCATCAGGACTAGTAAGAAAAAAAAAGTATTGTCTAAACAGTAAGTATGTCTGGTATGGAACAAAAATACAAATTTTAAATAAATAAATATTTATCTATAATACAAAAGCGAAAATGTGTGTGTGTGTGTATGTGTTTGTGAGTGTGCATTTTTTTCGTATGTCCGCCAAAGGCTCTTTTGAGAGGTCGCTCGAGGGGGTCACTAATCTTATACCTTTTTTTATATACCGTCTTGATTATAATATGTCTGATTTACGAAATGAGATCGTCTGTATTTTTTATTATGTTACGAAATACGTGATTTCATTTCATCTACTACTACTACTACTACTACTACTACTACTAATAATAATAATAATAATACTGCTACTACTAATACTACTACTACCACTACTATGGCGTGATGTTTGACCTAGAAAACCACACGTTGACGTTCAGCCACCTGCTTTTTTAAACGTTTAATTTCGCCCTTCATCACTTCTTTCTCAGCGTAGCCTCAACTTGGTACTTTTCTACAGGGATGGGTCGCTTTTTTCGCCGATATTTCAAAAGTCATCCCTCCTTTCCGATTGACTAGCCTTAATTTAAACGTACGTCTCTTCCGGTTTGGCGATGGGCGCAGCAGAAAAAAAAACTTCTTTATTCTTATTCTCCTTCGCAGTACGGGTTCGAGCCTGCGTCTACTACCTCTATTTTTTTTTTTTTTTGCTCAACACACACCTTCAAACACCCAGGCATCGCCGGGCACTCAAGCTAGTTTAAAAATGATTTAAAAAAATACTGCACGATCTTTTAACCGTCGTCTTTTGAATAAACACGCTAAGAAAAAGTATAAGCACAAAGCGACAGCAGTACTTCAAAATAAGAGTCACAAAATCCCATGAGATATTGGATATACAAACGGATAAACCTATCCAAGCAAGAAGACTGGATATGATAATTGTTTACAGGAAGGAAAAGTCCTGCAAGATTGTAGATTTTACCGTCCCAGCAGACCACAAAGTGAAGATCAATGAGACAGAGAAACGTAGCAAATGCACGGAACTGGCCAAAGAGCTCAAAGGAATATGGAAGATGAAGTAAGTCAAGATAACACCACTGATAGTAGGATCACTAGGAAAAATACCGAAAAACTTTTCAAAAGAATGGAATAGATTTGAATCAGAGGGTGTGTGAAAAGATACAACGGATAACAGTAATAACAACGGTTGAAATAATAAGGAAAACCCTTGAATGCGGAAACTAACACACATAAGCTATACGCACAAGCAGTACATGCAGAAACTGCTACAGATGTAAAACAAAAAGAGAACATATACAGCCAGGAAAACTGAAACTGCAAAATTGCAAAATAAACCCCGCTAATCTTAAACCTCATGTTTTGTTGTGTATGTGTGTGTCACCATAAAGTGAAACCACACGAAATATGTGAGGAGGGTCAAGGAGGATGGAAAGACCGAGGAGTGAAAGCACTAGACCTCCATTGGATGAGTGCAAAGAGGACTAGGACTTTGAGGAGGCTTATTGTGATCCGAATTCCAGTGAAGACCAATGATCGCTGCCAACGAGAAATTGTAAGCGGCTGTTGCGATAACGCAAGATCAACTGAAAAGGTTATCGAAAGAGGTGGAAATCTGGGAAGACTTGTTGTCACTCAGATTCCAAGAAATGCCAAAAATCTTGGATGATGGCTTGTGTGACTACCTCTAGTGAGTATCGGGCCAAGATCACAGTAATGTACCTGTTCTGATGCTCCACTTCCCGTTTTCTATTATCGGTCAGTGGAAGAGAAACCCTTCAAGACTGAGACAATTTTTATTTTGGTTTCTATCCCGAGTGCCTCTTTTTGGGGAGCTGGATTTTCGCCACATAAAAAACTAATCTTGTGTCTAACTCTTCCCTCGTGAGGAAGCACGTCAATAGGTACAACAATCAGTAACGTATACATTGCAGTGAAGAGAAAACAAAAATATGGAAAGAAAACCATTGCATGAAACCAAGGGCATTGAAACGATAAGAAATTTCATGATCTATAGGCGTCTCCCCATCCCCGCGAAAAACATTTGATGGCAGCAACTCAAATAGTCGTCAAAGAAGGGAGGCAATTATAATAAAAAGAAGGAAAAGGGAGATTACAAGAAAAATGTGCGGAGACTATTGGACCGTTTGAAGGTTATTTCGAGCTAAATCCAGGAGAAAAGCTATGAGCATTGCCAGCGAGCAATCAATGGTAAGCGGCTGTTGCGGTAACGCAAAGTAATTTCACATGCTTATCGAAATGATGATAACCTGTGTGAGAATTCGTGGTGAATTAATAATAATAATTCCACAGAGGACTCATTCATATGTAATATATTGATGGCGGCATTCTGTGGATGTTCAGCATAAATGGAGACCCTCTCATATTATTGTAGCTTTTTCGTTAAAACTGCAAAAGTATTTATCTAAGCTAGCAGGGACACCTGGAGTAGTTCGGTCGTAAAATACGCTAAAATATCATATTTTAATCCATGGAGATTTCGTATATATCATTATATAGAGTCTATTTTCTATCGATTCTTATATATTATGAAGTTGTGATTTTAAAAATAAAAAATATATCCATATGGCTTGAGTGTATCAGTTTGAATCGAAACCGAAACCAAAACCTAGTAGAATATATATATATATATATATATATATATATATATATATATATATATATATATATATATATATAATATATATATATATATATATATATATTTATATATGTATATATATATATAAATATAAATATAAATATAAATATATATATATATATATATAAATATATATATATATATTTCAGTTGAAATAAAGTCGGTCAATTTAGCTCGTATGCTCAGATCATCATATAATGATTAGATCACTCTGACCGACGTTAAAAAACATTTAAAGATAAATATTTAAATTTAAACAGTATTTCTCGCAGTTAATAGTATCCGAATGGGTTAGGTTATTGCAAATTCGAAGCTATCTTTTTACAAGCCTTCGTTTTCATAACCTATCATACTTTCATAAATCAGAGTCCATTTTCTGTAGGCTTTTTTTGAACTCAGTCAACGACGGGTACTTTTTCTAGTGTATATATAAGCCTGAAGAGTCCTAGAGTGGATGAAACGCGGAATAAATATTCAGTGTAGCTTAATCGCCATATATATTTTATAAATTACTAACTAGCTCTACCTACGTATTGAGCACTTTTGAAGTAAATACTTAAAGTTTACGCATAAATTTATACTTTCGTATATTAATTTTATGTGAGTAAATACGTAGTTATATATATATATATATATATATATATATATATATATATATATATATATATATAATTATATATACATATTATATACATACATATAACGGTATATATGTATATATAGCTGCATATATATAGCTGTATACATATATAGAGAGAGAAAGAGAAAGCTATATATATATATATATATATATATATATATATATATATATTCATGCAAACTGAAATATTATGCACGGTTTGTTTATATATATATATATATATATATATATATATATATATATATATATATATATATATATATCTTTTTACATAACCAACCTTTTTAATAAAAATTTATTTGGCAATTTATAACTATAATAAAATGCGGTTTCACTTAATGTCTTAACTAGAAAATTCTAGTATTGCTACAAATATAATTTGCTGATTTCTTTCAGTCCTCTGATTAGAAGAATAACAATAATAGCATTCTTTGAAACTCCGCGGAATAAGGAATTTGTAATTTGTTTTTGGAGTATTAAGTCAAACAATAAATTTTGATTGTAAAGTTCAACTTACAGTTTTAATTTTCTTTCTCTTATAATAAGCTCTACTCTCTATTGCGTATTGAGCTTTTTTTTAATTCGGTTGGGGTTAAATTTTCTATATATAAATACTGTTATTTATATTAGTTTACCATTGCGTATATCAGGTAAACACTACATCCATTTGTTTTCATTATATATATATATATATATATATATATATATATATATATATATATATATATATATATATATGCATGATGAGACTAATGAAAATAGTATCCCGACAAAATAAAGAAATAAAAAGGAACAAACTGATTTATGTGTTCATCAACATTTCGTCTTTATTTCGAAACTTCCTCCGGATGAATGAGATTAAGAAAACAAAAACACCAGTACAAATATTTGAAAATGTTTCATGTGCAAAAAAAGGCCGCTGTTCTACAGGTGTTCGCTAGAAAAGCGGGAACTTTGAATGTCATCTTAGATCATGAGCTTGGAATGATATACCACAAGCTACCCTTTAAAACGCCACACGAGCTTGGATTTCTAGGTTAAGACGTTGTAGTGAAGTGCACGGACGACATGTTGAGTATTAATGATATTCGTCTTTGAAAAACTTTGTAAAAATTATCCCTGTAAAAAAATCGCTGTTTGACAAATTTTCCGCTTTTCTAGCGACCACTCTGTATTTCAGAAACGGAAGTGTTTGACGGTACAAAATTACAGATTACTTTGAAGAAAATAGCCCAAGGTTTCATCAACAGACTCTTCAGGTGTTAATCGTTAATCTATAAAAAAAAATATAAATAAATAAAATATTTCGCAAGAGCAGACTTAATGGGTTGTGCGTGTTCGTTTCTACCGAGCGAGAGAAAAAGGAAGGACGGGTTGGTGTATGAATAAAAAAATTATTTACAATTATATAAAATATATGTACAACCAGGGGTAAGGGGGAAAGTTAAAATATATTCCTAAATAAATCTAATGACCTAATGAATTCTTTCTGTCGACAGTGAGAAGGTCTGCATAAGAGAATAGAGACGGACTCCAAAAGCTGCAAGTGATTTTGAGTGACAACCCGATGCAAAATTCTAAAACACTCAATTTTATACACATTGGCATACGCTGCATTTTCATGGAGGTGTTGGCCAATGACAAATTCCAAGGTGGAAGAAAGGGGATAAAAGCGAGACTTGCTCAATCTCATTTTTGTTGGAACATGTTGGTAGATTCTAGTCTGCTAATTTAAGGAAGTTTGACCCACATAGTCAGCAGCGAACTGACAATTAAATTCATAAAGTACATTAATTTGTGATAGGGATATATATATATATATATATATATATATATATATATATATATATATATATATATATATATATATATACGCTCCTTCAGTCTTTTGCAGGTTATTGAGGGCCAGCCACGTAGGGGTGCCTGCGCGTGAAATTTTTGTGGTGGGAGGTGCACAATTTACAACCACACCTCTCTTGAGTCGACATTGTTAAATACCAGTGGCAAATGAAGTGTACAAGACGACTTGAAACAAATGCGGATATAAGTGAAGTGCACATACAGCGCCTAGAATTCCCAAATGGTCACCCATCTAATACTAACCAGGCTTACGATTGCTTAATTTAATTTTAATTCAGACGAGAACCGGCGTGTCAGCGCGATTATGCCTTATATATATACATATACATGTATCTATATATACATATATATAAATATATATATATATATATATATATATATATATATATATATATAGAGAGAGAGAGAGAGAGAGAGAGAAATATATATATATATATGTATATATATATATATATATATATATATATATATATATATATATATATATAACCGAGCTTGCTCGGGCCCTATGTACTGTTCATAAATTTCCCCACGTCAGAATACACTTTATGTAAGATCTCAAATGTTTAGACCAAAATTTGTCTGAGTAATTTCGTAGAGACTCCAGAGGTATTTTTTTTTAAATTGACCCCAGTTTTGACCCCTCAACATTTATTATTTTGGTCTCCAATGAAATACAAAGTTTTACCCATGTCAAAGTTACCTACATCTAAAATTTCAAGGATTTAGACCCAAAATTGGCGAAGGAATTTGGTAGAATCTGCAAAGGTCAACTCTTTCAACTTTGACTTTTTGGCAGCCAAATTTTCGCCCCCAAACTGATTAAAATGCTTGAAGCATGTCTGAATACTCGTTATGTATATTTTAACTTTTCGGTGTCTAGCAAAAAGTTAAAATATTTTGAATTTTGACCCCTTAGCAGCTCAAATTTTCAACCCAAACCGATTAAAACGCTTGCCTATCTCTGAATTCCCTTTATCTAAAATTTAAAATGTTTAGACCAAAAATTGACTAAATAATTTGGTAGAGACCGCAGAGGTCATTTTATTTTAAACTTTGACCCCAATTTTGACCCCTTAACATTTATTTTTTGGGACTCAAATCAAATTGAAAAGTTTGATCCCTGTCCAAGTAACCTACATTTAAAATTTCAAGTGTTTAGATTCAAAAGGTCAAATCGTTGAATTTGACCCTTTGATAGCCGAAAACTGATTAAGAAGATTCCCCCAAATCTCAATACCCTTTATGACAAATCTCGAGTCTCTAGAACGAAAATTGACAGAGTAATTTGCTAGGGAAATGTACACATACGCAGACATTTTCGCTTTATATATATATATATATATATATATATATATATATATATATATATATATATATATACACACAGGGTGTTCGTAAAGTTACTATACAGTCTTATTGTTTTATTGTATTATATTTTAATACAATATCTTACTGTACTGTTAATATATTACAGGGTGTCTGTATAGTAACTTGTAAGACTGTATAGTAACTTTACGGACACCCTGTATATATATATATATATATATATATATATATATATATATATATATATATATATATATATATATATATATATATATATATTGGTTACTAAATTGAATACTGAAATGCTTGTATCTTTGGTTCTATGGGACGAAACTATATGAAAATTTGCAAGCTTTTTGAAAATTATAATATTACTTTATGGTTAAAATATATTATGACCATAGGTAAAAAAAAAAAGTCCCTATATTTTCACACCAATAAAATATGCCCAAATTTGCTTACATTTGCATATATATTGTACTTCAGGCCAGCTTCAGTTTTGCTGCTTGGAGGATGAATTTTGCTAAGGTTTTTTATTTTTTATTTTGCTAGGTTGTGTCCGCTGTGGCCTTGGCAGATCACTAATATATACAAGCAAGCAGCCCGGCGTTGCCCGTTTGTCAAAGACTCTTTAATATATTTTGATTCTTTACCGTATAAATGTATGCGTTTAGTCGACTTACGTTTGCAAGGTTCCAGTTATTTTCCTATTTTTACCCGTTAGCATCTATTTTTCCGCCGGAAATGAAATCGAATTTGATCTACAAGTCCACGTCTGCTATTTATAAAGTTTTAACTCTGTAGGTTAAAAAGTTGACAAAGTTGCTGAGTAGAAACCGTTTCTCACATGAACCGAAAAGGTTACTTCAATATATATATATATATATATATATATATATATATATATATATATATATATATATATATATATATGTGTGTGTGTGTGTGTGTGTGTATGTGCGTGTGTGTGTATCTGTGTGTGTGCATGTGTGTGTATATAACTATATACATATATATACATACATATATATATGTGTGTATGTGTGCGTTTGTGTGTGCGCGTGCGTGTGAGTGTGTGTTGGTGTGTATAACAATATACATATATATACATACATATATATATATATATATATATATATATACATATATATATACAGTGTCACGCAAAACTATTGGCTACATTACATTTTTCTTCATAACTTTAATTAGGGTTCATGATTTTATCTAAAATTTCGTCAGTATATTCCTATTACGATTTTAACTAATATTTGGGTAGTAATTACAAAATTTAAGTTTAGAAAGTTTATATTAAAGGAAAAATATAAATCAACTAACGCAAAAGTATTGGATACATTGATTTAATATTTGGTTGCATAGCCTTTATTACGTTCAGCAGCGTTCAACCGCTTTCTATGGTTGCACACATGTTTTTTGCAAAGATATGCAGGTATTTTGCGCCATTCTTCTTTGCAGAACTGTTTTAGTTGTTGAATATTTTGCGGATTCCTCTTGTGAACATTGATCTTCAATAGTTTCCGCAAATTTTCAATTGGGTTGAGGTCTGGAGACTGACTGGGCCAAATAAGAAAGTCAATTATTATTATTATTATTTCTAAGCCATTCTTTGGTTAGTTTGGCAGTATGCTTGGAATCATTGTCCTGCTGAAACAAGAAATTGCTATTATGTCCCAACAAATCAGCAGATGTATGCATGTTTTTCTCCCAAATCTCCCTGTACATACGTCCATTCATTCTCCCATTGATGATTTCTAGTTCACCTTTGGATGAAAAACACCCCCCTACTATAATCGAATCACCGCCAAACTTTACCGTAGGAATGGTATTCTTTTTGTTATAGGCGGTGACATTTTTACGGCATACATGTGTTGCTGTGTTCCTTCCAAAGATTTCGATTTTCGTTTCGTCTGACAAGATTACTTTGTTCCAAAACTCTTGGGGTTGTTCCCCATATGTTTTAACATAATTCAAACGTGATCTGACATGTTTAAGCTACAATAATGGAATTTTTGTTGGGGACCTTGATACAATACCTGCAGGATTTATAACTCTACTGATTGTATCTTTGCTCACAATAGGAACAATAGGAACTCTCCAACAGAAAAGAAATGACAATAAAAGCTACCTGTCATATAGATATTAGACACTATAGGAATACAAAGTACTTTAGATCAAAGCAAGAAAAGTAGCAGCTACGCAAATAGAATTCTATATGTTTAAACCGTATGAAACGGCACTTTCCCTCCTCTCCATCCCTACTCGGAAAACTAGAAAATTGAAAATAAATGAACTAATAAAAAACGAAAGATAAACACGACAGATAAATAAATAAAATAAACTAATAATTAAAAACACTTGTCAAATGATATACATATAGTCACCATTAATAAAAGATATACAATCTTAAATGAACCTAAGGATATGGGAATTTTTAAATCAAGGCCAATAAATAACCACCAAACTAAAAGAATCACCTTACACCTCCCTACTATCGACGGCTTAAACATAGGAAACCGCACCACCTCCACCACCATCACATTAACAAAGCAAACACCCCAGTTCTCATCGGGATGTAGATCGCACCCAAATATCTTATAAAAAGCAATGTGGTCTTAATATCAATTCTTTTTTGGTGTGATGAAGTGTTGCCCATGAATGGGACTTCACTGAAACATGTATGCACATATGTAACTAATAATGTTTATATAATAAACAGACTATATATATATATATATATATATATATATATATATATATATATATATATATATATATACATGCACACGTGTGTGTGTATGTATGTATATATATGTATATATATACATTTAATATGTTTTATTTAAATCATCTGTTGGTATATGATGGCATATAAATGTTTGCTGACAACGTATTCATATATGATGACTTTCAAGATGTAAGAAATGTGTGTGGGGGAGGGTGTATGCGTGAGTGTGTGTGTGTATGTGTAAGTGTGTGTCTTTGTGATGGTCAAACGAGTGCCACTCCCTCAGTCACTGAAAGTCCATGTGTCCGAAGATGACTTTTCAGCCCTGGCAGCGACTTGCACACCTTCAAGCAGACATAACACTGAAGACGGTCATTGGTTTGAAAGAAACTAACAGCAACAGAATCCGTATTATCGTGCGCTTTCATGTGATTAACAAGACCTGCTTTGGACAACACAGCCCGGTCACACACCTCACAGATCCAAAAATCTCCATGATTGGGCGGCAAGGTTTAGCGTTTACTACATGCTCTCTTGAGCTGCTTCAAAGTGTTCTGCACCCCTGTACATCATAACCTAACCCCTGTACAGCAGTACCCTTTACTGCTTGCGATCATATGCTAGGGACTTCCAACTGTCAACGGGAACATGAAAGCTCACCAGACACTCCTTGATGCTATCATGAAAACGTGTTTTGGGGCTTGTGCTGTGGTCTTTTGCCAAAAGAAACTTACCATAACAACTATTATATATATATATATATATATATATATATATATATATATATATATATATATATATATATAACAGTTGTTTTATGGTTTATATATATATATATATATATATATATATATATATATATATATATAACAGCTGTTTTATGGTAAGCTCGTATATATATATAAGAGCAACTAGTAACACAAATTCCATATACTTAAGCTCCGAATTCTTTATGGAGATGAAACACAGACACCTGTGTAGCTTAATTGCCATAAATATATTTTCATCATATACTACCTAGCTTTACTCACGTACTGAGCATCATTGAAGCTAAAATTGTAAATCCGTATATATCTCCTCATAATATTATATGTGTATGTATGAAATGATATAAAATTATATATGCATATGTGCGTGTATAATAATGTGTGTGCTTGAGGATGTGTGTGTGTGTATGTGTGTGTGTGTGTGTGTGTGTGTGTGGGTGTACGTGTTCTTGAGAATGTGTGTGTAGAAACAATTTCACAGTTTTACATTATGTATTCATTACATGAGCAATGTGCAATATTGCCAGTCGAAAATACACATATGTATATCTACGTGTGTGTGCGATTGAATATGTTAAATAAATATTTATTAATAATAATCGTATTTTTTTTCCTATTAAAAATAAAATTAGATTTTATTAAATAAAACTGTTATTTATAATTTTTTAGCATTAAATTTCGGTACATTTTCCACTGAGCAATTCGGGAATTACAAATTAACCTTTTTCCGGTTAAGTTTCGAGAGATTCTGCGCAACCACAAGTTTTACCATTCTACAGCAGTTTGGCGTGGATAGACTTGACGACAAGTTACCTCATATCAAGGCCTGAATAATCGAGAATAATGCTTAATGAGGACACAGTATCATTGGGACAATAGCGTAGTAATTGGTAGTAGTTGATTATTTAAGGGGACGGTTCAGCAAGAATTTGTTTACGCACACCATTTGAAAAGGGAAAATTTTTCCGAAATTAATAATGGAACACGTCGCATGAAAACAAGTAAGACATTTTACCATACAACTGAATAAATATATATAAAAAAAAAATAATAAAAAAACATATATATATATATGTATGTACTTATTGATTTGTAAATCGCCACTTGTTCTCGTCTCCTCTTACCAACAGCGACTATAATTCATTCCTCGCATTGTGACAGCCTTCTAAATCTCTTTTACATACCTATCCCACACAATGCTTCAAGCAAACTACATATCAATCCCATATATATATATATATATATATATATATATAAAAATAAGATATATATATATATATATATATATATATATATATATATATATATATATAAATAAGATATGCTTTTCACACGACTGCCGAGATATAATAATTTATTTTATATATATATATATAAAATAAATTATTATATCTCGGCAGTCGTGTGTGGCTTTTCACACGACTGCCGAGATATAATAATTTATTTTATATATATATATATATATATATATATATATATATATATATATATATATATATATATATATATATATATATATATATAATAAATTATTATATCTCGGCAGTCGTGTGAAAAGCATATCTTATTTTTCTTTTATTAATATTATTGCAATTTTCCCCTTTTCTTTTCTTTGTACATATTTGTGAATCATTCCATGGATTTCGGCCTTTTGGATTATTTTGGACCATCTTCCAATTCGTGATTTCCTCGGAGTTTACTTTCGCAAATGGAAATTCAATTAACTTTCTTGGAGTTATATTTTTGGATTATACCGTCATTGGATTATTTACCTTTCACCCGACTATCCATTCACGTGTAATCTCCTTTTCTTCACCATATACCCTCTGCTCCACTTTTTCTTATCAAGTAAGACCTTTGACTTACTTGTTGTTCCATCACATACTTTTGTATGCAAAATCCGATCCCGCATTTTGCTAATTCCTACCCTCTGATGAGAAGGAAAGTATTTCTTCGAAACTCCGCGGACTAAGGACTATCCACTTAACAAGTGTTTCCTTTTCAGATTTAATATGTTTTTAACTCTTTATATATATATATATATATATATATATATATATATATATATAATTATTATTTTTTTTTTACTATAATAATTAAATACCTACATATATATATATATATATATATATATATATATATATATATATTATTCAGAATAATGGATTACAATAAATCTACTGGTGTGCAAATCCAGTGATTATCGGTCTCGTAAAATATTATAAAATCAAATCAAATTAAATTAAATTAAAAATTAAAATACAAATAAATTAAATTAAAAATTAAAATACAAATAAATTAAATTAAAAATTAAAATACAAATAAATTAAATTAAAAATTAAAATACAAATAAATTAAATTAAAAATTAAAATACAAATTAAATTAAATTAAAAATTAAAATACAAATAAATTAAATTAAAAATTAAAATACAAATAAATTAAATTAAAAATTAAAATACAAATAAATTAAATTAAAAATTAAAATACAAATAAATTAAATTAAAAATTAAAATACAAATAAATTAAATTAAAAATTAAAATACAAATAAATTAAATTAAAAATTAAAATACAAATAAATTAAATTAAAAATTAAAATACAAATAAATTAAATTAAAAATTAAAATACAAATAAATTAAATTAAAAATTAAAATACAAATAAATTAAATTAAAAATTAAAATACAAATAAATTAAATTAAAAATTAAAATACAAATAAATTAAATTAAAAATTAAAATACAAATAAATTAAATTAAAAATTATTTTGGTTTTTGGTTTTTATTCACAAATAGATTGAAAACTTGAACTGAATTTTGATATATGAAAAAATCTTTTACCGGATTGATATAATCAAAGATTTTTCCGGATATCCAATTAAACTAAAGAAAAACTGCGGAAATATGTATATATTGGATTGTTACCAACTTCCTTGGATTTATTACAATACACGTTGGATCTTTTTACCTGCCGAATACTAAGAGCTTCCGTTACAGGATTTAGCATACACTTTCGGATTGAAGTTCAATATCCTTTCTTTTTTTTTGCTGCATCAATATCCAATTTCCCTTATTCTATGTAGCTAAAAATATGTAAAAACTTTAAAAACATTGATTTTTGTATCCTTATTAAAATAAAGCTCAATGTAATTACAGAGCATATAATGAATATATGGCAAATGTCTATATTCCAAATTTTATGATGTTGACCACCTTACAATTTATTCCTGCAATTCAGTTGACACTTACAATTCTTGACAGTATCTGTTTCGTCGCACAAAATCAATCAGTTAATTATTATATCAATCAGTTAATTATTATATCAATCAGTGAATATATCATAAGAAATAGTAACAAGCAATCCAGTAAAAGGAAATAAAATGCGTTTGGACATGATTGAAAAATCCGAATATTGAAAGAAAAATTACAATTACCTAATAGTTTGCTTACATTAGGCCATTTTGAATTTAGAAATAGAGAGAGAGAGAGAGAGAGAGAGAGAGAGAGAGAGAGAGAGAGAGAGAGAGAGAGGGGGGGAATTAAAAGTTAAATAAAATTTTATTAAATCATCAAATTAATAAGGATACTAAATATTTAGACTATGATGTTTCGAAGCCTAATGTTTCTCATCAGCAGAGGAGTAAATAGCCAGGTTCATGTATGCAAAAACGAGAAGCTGGCGTAGGGGCATTATCCTAGAAATGAGATGAAGATTCGCCATAGCTATATTGACGCAGAAGAGATAATAAAGAATAGAGATAAATAATAAAGAATCTCTATCTATCTATCTATCTATCTCTCTCTCTCTCTCTCTCTCTCTCTCTCTCTCTCTATATATATATATATATATATATATATATATATATATATATATATATATATATATATATATTCCAGGTAGAAAAATATTAAAAAAATAAAAATAGTTGAATTTCAACAAGGGTCGTTGATAGTGCTCAATCAAAAAGAGCAATTATTTTTTTAAATTGATTTTCTTTGCATACATAGTCATATAGTCATATTTTGCTAGATATGACTCTGTGTGTGTGTGTGTGTGCGTGTGTGTATTTCTTATGTCGGCAGGGACACACGTGTGTGCTAGAACGCGTACGCTTTCTCTGCCTATATATATATATATATATATATATGTATATATGTATATATATATATATATATATATGTGTGTGTGTGTGTGTGTGTGTGTGTGTCTTTCTTCCATCTATAAGTATACATATATATACATACGCACACAAAATCAGCCGATAGCGAGAAGCAGGGGAGACGCACAGTTTACATACCGACTTTAGGCGATAAATTATGCAATTTGCTCTGCCGTGCCTCTCCGTCTGTCAGTCGACTTCCCTTGTCTGTCTGCGTGTCTCCGTCTGTTTGTTCCCCGATATACTCCCCTCTTATCTCTTTATCTCGGCCAAGATTCCTGGCTCTCTTTTTTAAACACCTAATCCGGTTATTCTTCTCGCTTTCGTCTCTTATATTATCCCCTTTTCTTCTTTTTGTTTTCTTTTTTCTTTCTTTTCTTCTTTGCTAGCTTTGCCTTGTTTTGCTTCTTTTCTCTTTTCTTACTTTCTTTGTTATCATACTCACACAGTGCCTTACACACACACACACACACACACACACACACACACACACACACACACACACACACACACACACACACACATTGTTTGGCCGTGGAAATAATTTTATATGTTATTCATCTAATTATTTATCTATATATATCAATAAATATATATATAAATATAAATATATATATATATATATATATATATATATATATATATATATATAGAGAGAGAGAGAGAGAGAGAAAGAGAGAGAGAGAGTATTGGAAGTTTGTTAACCGTTAAAACTATATATAAAAAAAAACTTTAATTTTTACAATTTTCATCATTCATTATAAAACTATTTAGTCAGTCATTTAATCACCCGCAACCAATGCTTGGACTTGCTTTTTCGAATTCACTATAGTACTAATGTTAATTTAAGGGGTCGTCAGTTGTTTATCATGGAACACTGTTTCGGGGATTTAAAAACAACACAGTGTATTAAATTATGGCTCCCCAGCAGTGTTGATCAAATACTACCTTCTTTAATCTTAAGAACAAAAAAGTTACAGATATTAGATCTACTTTCCTAGGTCTAATTAATTTGGCTAGCCTATTCATGTGATAAAAACGTCTTCCTTACCATATATATATATATATATATATATATATATATATATATATATATATATATATATATATAGACTTCTTGTTGTTTTTTCAAACGATAAATAGTGGCTTCGCCTCGAAGCTAATTTTATTTTTTATTTACTTAGAAAGTCGCCTATAATTTGTTTGGACGTATATAATATTTTTTATTTATTTATTTTTTTATTATTTTTAAAACAGTAATCTACGTACACGCGTGTTTCGAGGAAACTACCTTTCATCAGCGTAGCTGGACTGTTTCTAGGGATCGAACTTAAGACCATATTTACCACAGTCCGGTGTGTTAACCGTTAAGCCACGAACCCTAGATGAATTTACTGTTTATTTTTATCACTTATAAATTTAAATTTTTGGGTTTTTTTTTTTTCAAACGATAAATACGGTTAATAGTGGCTTCGCCTCAAAGCTCATTTTTTTATTTACTTAAAAGTCGCCCATAATTTGTTTGGACGTATATATATATATATATATATATATATATATATATATATATATATATATATATATATGTGTGTGTGTGTGTGTGTGTGTGTGTGTGTGTGTGTGTGTGTGTTAATTCCCTATGGACTGTGAAATGGAATCTGTTTTTTTTTTTTTTTTTAGATTTCTCATAAATGTACTTTACATGTCTGGAAGTAGTCTTAGATAAATTTTGTATCAGAATACTTCCGATAAGTATCGAAAAACGTTCTGACTGAAATGTTACACGAATATCACTCAAGATGAGAACAATAGTCTGAGCGATACAAGTAATATAAACAATCAGTCCACATCTAAAAAATTCAGAATTTTAATATCAAATCAGTACGGACCCGAATAACTTTCCTCCTTTCTTTTCCAAACAACAACCGGCATGCTTGATGAAGGTCGAAGGAAAATCCCACCGAAATGTTGCACAAATAACACGATGAGAACAACAGTCCAAGCAAACAAGTAATATTCACCTAAAAAAAAAAGTCAGAACTTTAATACCAGAATTATTTTACTAAAAATATTTTTAGATAATATTTGCTGGGAAATTTCTTATGGGAAATCAATATATTTTATAAGTTATATACAGTGCCGGTAAAAAGAAGGTCCGCACTCGTAATTTTTTCAAAAACTGTACATTTAAGCTAAATTTAATGTAACTGTTTAAATAACCTATACTTCATTTGATTCGCATTTTATTCCTCTATAATTTTACTTGTTCATATTTGACTTTAAATTGAAATATTCTAGTGTTCACGTCAATTAAAAAAAATAACTTCAAATTGAGGAGGCAAAAAGAAAGTCTGCACAATGGAAAATTGTTATTTTAATGTAATTTTAGGATATTAATGTAACACAAATACAACAGGAACACAATGAACTAGTTAATATTTAGTAGCATGGCCCTTCTGCAATTTGACAGCCTGCAATCTTTTGGGAATTCCTTGAATTAGACTGCAGCAATACTACGGGTAAAGGGCATCCTACTTTTCTTTAATTTTTGTCCAAAGTTCTTTCAAATTTGGAATTTTATCATCGAATTGCTGTTGCTTGATGTAATACCATGCATTTTAAATATGATTGAGGTCTGGAGATTGTGCAGGCCAATCCTAACACAGAATATAATGCTCTTCCGGAAACCACTTGACATTGCCAGCTGTGTGAATGGGAGCATTATCCTGCATGAAGATGGAATTATCATCCAAATTCCGACCAAAGTGGGGTAGAAAATGCTCAGTCAACACATTAATGTACTTGGTCGAATTAATTCGATATTGCAAGCGAACCCTAGGCCATGGACTATTGGGACTAATAATGCCCCACACCAAAACTGAACCTTCACCACTTTGCAGCGTTGAAACCGAGCACCTAGGATTAAATTCCTCGTTTTTTATTCGACGGACGTACTGCCTACCATCACTGCCTAGCCTATTGAACTTGTTTTCGTCGCTAAAATGGACCAATATGAAAGTTTAAAAAATGTAATCAAATGCTAAATAAATTTAAAAAATGTAATCAAATGCTAAAATTTTTTAAAAATGGAATCAAATGCTAAATCAGTTTTAAAAATGGAATCAAATGCTAAATAAGTTTTAAAAATGTAATCAAATGCTAAATAAGTTTTAAAAAATGTAATCAAATGCTAAAAAGTTTTAAAAATATAATCCAATGCTAAATAAGTTTAAAAAATGTAATCAAATGCTTTATAAGTTTTAAAAATGTAATCAAATGCTAAAAAAGTTTAAAAAATGTAATCAAATGCTAAATAAGTTTAAAAAATGTAATCAAACGCTAAAAAAGTTTAAAAAATGTAATCAAATGCTAAAAAAGTTTAAAAAATGTAATGAAATGCTAAATAAGTTTTAAATATGTAATCAAATGCTAAAAAAGTTTAAACAATGTAATCAAATGCTAAAAAAGTTTAAAAAATGTAATCAAATGCTAGATAAGTTTTAAAAATGTAATCAAATGCTAAATAACTTAACAAATTTAATCAAATGCTAAATAAGTTTTAAAAATGTAATCAAATGCTAAATAAGATTTAAAAATGGAATCAAATGCTAAATAAGTTTAAAAAATGTAATCAAACGCTAAAAAAGTTTAAAAAATGTAATCAAATGCTAAAAAAGTTTAAAAAATGTAATGAAATGCTAAATAAGTTTTAAATATGTAATCAAATGCTAAAAAAGTTTAAACAATGTAATCAAATGCTAAAAAAGTTTAAAAAATGTAATCAAATGCTAAATAAGTTTTAAAAATGTAATCAAATGCTAAATAACTTAACAAATTTAATCAAATGCTAAATAAGTTTTAAAAATGTAATCAAATGCTAAATAAGATTTAAAAATGGAATCAAATGCTAAATAAGTTTAAAAAATGTAATCAAATGCTAAAAAAGTTTTAAAAATGTAATCAAATGCTAAAAAAGTTTAAAAAATGTAATGAAATGCTAAATAAGTTTTAAATATGTAATCAAATGCTAAAAAAGTTTAAACAATGTAATCAAATGCTAAAAAAGTTTAAAAAATGTAATCAAATGCTAGATAAGTTTTAAAAATGTAATCAAATGCTAAATAACTTAACAAATTTAATCAAATGCTAAATAAGTTTTAAAAATGTAATAAAATGCTAAATAAGATTTAAAAATGGAATCAAATGCTAAAAAAGTTTAAAAAATGTAATCAAATGCAAAATAAGTATAAAAAATGTAATCAAATGCTAAAAGAGTTTAAAAATGTAATCAAATGCTAAATAAGTTTTTATGATGCAATCAAATGCTAAATAAGTTTTAAATTGTAATCTAATGCTAAATAAGCTTTAAAAATGTAATCAAATTATAAAAAAGTTTAAAAATGTAATCAAATGCTAAATAAGTTTAAAAATGTAATCAAATGCTAAATAAGTTTAAAAATGTAATCAATGGCTAAATAAGTTAAAAAATGTAATCAAGTGCTAAATAAGTTTAAAAAAATGTAATCAAATGCTAAACAATTTTTAAAATGTAATCAAATGCTACATAAGTTTTTATAATGCAATCAAATGCTAAATAAGTTTTTTATGCTATCAAATGCTAAATAAGATTTTATAAGGCAATCAAATGCTAAATAAGTTTAAAAATGTAACGAAATGCTAAACAAATTTTAAAAATGTAATCAAATGCTAAAATGTTTTAAAAAATGTAATCAAATGCTAAATAAGTTTAAAAGATGTAATCAAATGCTAAATGAGTTTAAACATGTAATCAAATGCTAAAAAACTTTAAAGAATATAATCAAATGCTAGATAAGTGAAAAAATGTAATAAAATGCTAAAAAAGTTTTAAACAATGTGATCAAATGCTAAATAAGTTTTAAAAATGTAATCAAATGCTAAATAAGTTTAAAAAATGTAATCAAATGCAAAATAAGTTTTTATGATGCAATCAAATGCTAAATAAGTTCAAAAAATGTAATCAAATGCAAAATAAGTTTAAAAATGTAATCACATGCTAAATAAGTTTAAAAAATGTAATCAAATGCTAAATAAGTTTAAAAAATGTAATCAAATGCTAAAAATGTTTAAAAAATGGAATCAAATGCAAATAAGTTTAAAAAAATGTAATCAAATGCTAAATAATGTTTAAAATGTAATCAAATGCTAAATAAGTTTTTATAATGCAATCAAATGCTAAATAAGTTTTTGTAATGCAATCAAATGCTAAATAAGTTTAAAAATGTAACGAAATGCTAAATAAATTTTAAAAATGTAATCAAATGCTAAATAAGTTTTAAAAATGACATCAAATGCTAAAAAGATTGTTATAATGCAATCAAATGCTAAAAAAGTTTAAAAAAATGGAACCAAATGGCTACAAATTTTTAAAAATGTAATCAAATGCAAAATAAGTTTAAAAAATGTAATCAAATGCTAAAACAGTTTAAAAGATGTAATCAAATGCTAAATCAGTTTAAAAATGTAATCAAATGATAAATAAGTTTAAAAAATGTAATCAAATGCTAAACAAGTTTTTTATAATGCAATCAAATGCTAAATAAGTTTAAAAATGTAATCAAATGATAAATAAGTTTAAAAAATGTAATAAAATAACAAATAAGTTTAAAAATGTAATCAAATGCTAAAAAAGTTTTAAAAAATGTAATCAAACGCTAAATAAGTTTAAAAAATGTAATCAAATGCTAAATAATTTTAAAAATGTAATAAAATGCTACATAAGTTTTTATAATGCAATCAAATGCTAAATCAGTTTTTGTTATGCAAGTAAATGCTAAATAAGATTTTATAATGCAATCAAATGCTAAATAAGTTTAAAAATGTAACGAAATGCTAAATACATTTTAAAAATGAAATCAAATGCTAAATAAGTTTAAAAAATGTAATCAAATGCTAAATAAGTTTAAAAAATGTAATCAAATGCTAAATAAGTTTAAAAAATATAATCAAATGCTAAATAAGTTTAAAAAATGTAATCAAATGCAAAATAAGGTTAAAAATGTAATCAAATGCTCAATAAGTTTAAAAATGCAATCAAATGCTAAATAAGTTTAAAAAATGTAATCTAATGCTAAATAAGTTAAAAAATGTAATCAAATGCTAAATAAGTTTAAAAATGTAATCAAATCCTATACAAGTTAAAAATGTAATCAAATGCTAAATAAGTTTAAAAAATGTAATCAAATGCTTAATATGTTTAAAAAAAATCAAATGCTAAATAAGTTTAGAAAATGTAATGAAATGCTAAATAAGTTTAAAAAAGTGATCAAATGCTTAATAAGTGTTTATGATGCAATCAAATGCTAACTAAGTTTCAAAATCTAATCAAATGCTAAATATGTTTTTATAATGCAATCAAATGCTAAATAAATTAAAAAAATGTAGTGAATTGCTAAATAAGTTTAAAAAATATAATCAAATGCTTAATAAGTTTATAAAATGTAATCAAATGCTAAATAAGTGTAAAAAATGTAATCAAAGGCTGAATAAGTTTAAAAAATGTAATCAAATGCTAAATAAGTTTTAAAAATGTAATCAAATGCTAAACAAGTTTTAAAAATGCAATCAAATGCTAAATAAGTTTTTATGATGCAATCAAATGCTAAATAAGTTTAAAAAATGCAATCAAATGCAAAATAAGTTTTTATGATGCAATCCAATGCTAAAAAAGTTCAAAAAATGTAATCTAATGCTAAATAAGTTTTAAAAATGTAATCAAATGCTAAATAAGTTTAAAAAATGTAATCAAATGCTAAATAAGTTTAAAAAATGTAATCAAATGCTAAATACGATTATAAGATGTATTCAAATGCTAAATAAGTTTTAAAAATGTAATCAAACGCAAACCAAGTTTTAAAAAATGTAATCAAATCCTAAAACAGTTTAAAAAATGTAATCAGATGCTAAATAAGTTTAAAAATGTAATCAAATGCTAAATAAGTTTTTATAATGCAATCAAATGCTAAATAAGTTTGTGTAATGCAATCAAATGCTAAATAAGTTTTTATGATGACATTAAATGCTAACTAAGGTTAAAAAATGCAATCAAATGCTAAATAAGTTTTTATGATGCAATCAAATGCTAAATAAGTTCCAAAAATGTAATAAAATGCTAAATAAGTTTAAAAAATGTAATCAAATTCTAAATAAGTTCAAAAAATGTAATCAAATGCTAAAAAATTTTAAAAAATATAATCAAATGCTAAATAAGTTTAAAAATGTAATCAAATGCTAAATAAGTTTTAAAAATGTAATCAAATGCTAAATAAGTTTACAAATTTAATCAAATGCTATATAAGTTTCAAAAATGTAATCAAATGCTAAGTAAGTTTAAAAAATGTAATCAAATGCTAAATATGTTTAAAAAAAAAATCAAATGCTAAATAAGTTTAGAAAATGTAATGAAATGCTAAATAAGTTTAAAAAAGTGATCAAATGCTTAATAAGTGTTTATGATGCAATCAAATGCTAACTAAGTTTAAAAATCTAATCAAATGCTAAATATGTTTTTATAATGCAATCAAATGCTAAATAAATTAAAAAAATGTAGTGAATTGCTAAATAAGTTTAAAAAATATAATCAAATGCTTAATAAGTTTATAAAATGTAATCAAATGCTAAATAAGTGTAAAAAATGTAATCAAAGGCTAAATAAGATTAAAAAATGTAATCAAATGCTAAATAAGTTTTAAAAATGTAATCAAATGCTAAACAAGTTTTAAAAATGCAATCAAATGCTAAATAAGTTTTTATGATGCAATCAAATGCTAAATAAGTTTAAAAAATGCAATCAAATGCAAAATAAGTTTTTATGATGCAATCCAATGCTAAAAAAGTTCAAAAAATGTAATCTAATGCTAAATAAGTTTTAAAAATGTAATCAAATGCTAAATAAGTTTAAAAAATGTAATCAAATGCTAAATAAGTTTAAAAAAATGTAATCAAATGCTAAATACGTTTATAAGATGTATTCAAATGCTAAATAAGTTTTAAAAATGTAATCAAACGCTAAAAAGTTTTAAAAATATAATCCAATGCTAAATAAGTTTAAAAAATGTAATCAAATGCTTTATAAGTTTTAAAAATGTAATCAAATGCTAAAAAAGTTTAAAAAATGTAATCAAATGCTAAATAAGTTTTAAAAATGTAATCAAATCCTAAAACAGTTTAAAAAATGTAATCAGATGCTAAATAAGTTTAAAAATGTAATCAAATGCTAAATAAGTTTTTATAATGCAATCAAATGCTAAATAAGTTTGTGTAATGCAATCAAATGCTAAATAAGTTTTTATGATGACATTAAATGCTAACTAAGGTTAAAAAATGCAATCAAATGCTAAATAAGTTTTTATGATGCAATCAAATGCTAAATAAGTTCCAAAAATGTAATAAAATGCTAAATAAGTTTAAAAAATGTAATCAAATTCTAAATAAGTTCAAAAAATGTAATCAAATGCTAAAAAATTTTAAAAAATATTATCAAATGCTAAATAAGTTTAAAAATGTAATCAAATGCTAAATAAGTTTTAAAAATGTAATCAAATGCTAAATAAGTTTACAAATTTAATCAAATGCTATATAAGTTTCAAAAATGTAATCAAATGCTAAGTAAGTTTAAAAAATGTAATCAAATGCTAAATATGTTTAAAAAATATAATCAAATGCTAAATAAGTATTAAAAATGTAATCAAATGCTAAATAAGTTTTAAAAATGTAATCAAATGCTAAATAAGTTTTTATGATGCAATCAAATGCTAAATAAGTTTAAACATGTAATCAAAAGCTAAATATGTTTTTATAATGCAATCAAATGCTAAATAAGTTTAAAAATGTAATCAAATGCTAAAAACGTTTAAAAAATGTAATCAAATGCTAAATAATTTTAAAAAGGAAATCAAATGCTAAATAAGTTTAAAAAATGTAATCAAATGCCAAATAAGTTTAAAAAATATAATCTAATGCTAAATAAGTTTAAAAAATGTAATCAAACGCTAAATAATTTTAAAAATGTAATCAAATGCTAAATAAGTTTTTATAGTGCAATCAAATGCTAAATAAGTTTTTGTAATGCTAAATAAGATTTTATAATGCTAAATAAGAGTTTATAATGCAATCAAAGGCTAAATAAGTTTAAAAATGTAACGAAATGCTAAATAAGTTTTAAAAATGTAATCAAATGCGAAAAAATTTTAAAAATGTAATCAAATGCTAAATACGTTTTAAAAATGTAATCAAATGCTAAAAAAAGTTTTAAAAATGTAATCAAATGCAAAATAAGTTTAAAAATGTAATCACATGCTAAATAAGTTTAAAAAATGTAATCAAATGCTAAAAATGTTTAAAAAATGGAATCAAATGCAAATAAGTTTTAAAAAATGTAATCAAATGCTAAATAATGTTTAAAATGTAATCAAATCATAAATAAGTTTTTATAATGCAATCAAATGCTAAATAAGTTTTTGTAATGCAATCAAATGCTAAATAAGTTTAAAAATGTAACGAAATGCTAAATAAATTTTAAAAATGTAATCAAATGCTAAATAAGTTTTAAAAATGACATCAAATGCTAAAAAGATTGTTATAATGCAATCAAATGCTAAAGAAGTTTAAAAAAATGGAACCAAATGGCTACAAATTTTTAAAAATGTAATCAAATGCAAAATAAGTTTAAAAAATGTAATCAAATGCTAAAACAGTTTAAAAGATTTAATCCAATGCTAAATAAGTTTAAAAATGTAATCAAATGATAAATAAGTTTAAAAAATGTAATCAAATGCTAAACAAGTTTTTTATAATGCAATCAAATGCTAAATAAGTTTAAAAATGTAATCAAATGATAAATAAGTTTAAAAAATGTAATAAAATAACAAATAAGTTTAAAAATGTAATCAAATGCTAAAAAAGTTTTAAAAAATGTAATCAAACGCTAAATAAGTTTAAAAAATGTAATCAAATGCTAAATAATTTTTAAAATGTAATAAAATGCTACATAAGTTTTTATAATGCAATCAAGTGCTAAATCAGTTTTTGTTATGCAAGTAAATGCTAAATAAGATTTTATAATGCAATCAAATGCTAAATAAGTTTAAAAATGTAACGAAATGCTAAATACATTTTAAAAATGAAATCAAATGCTAAATAAGTTTAAAAAATGTAATCAAATGCTAAATAAGTTTAAAAAATGTAATCAAATGCTAAATAAGTTTAAAAAATGTAATCAAATGCTAAATAAGTTTTAAAATGCAATCAAATGCTAAATAAGTTTAAAAAATGTAATCAAATGCTAAATAAGTTTAAAAAATATAATCAAATGCTAAATAAGTTTAAAAAATGTAATCAAATGCAAAATAAGTTTAAAAAATATAATCAAATGCTAAATAAGTTTTAAAAATGTAATCAAATGCAAAATAAGGTTAAAAATGTAATCAAATGCTCAATAAGTTTAAAAATGCAATCAAATGCTAAATAAGTTTAAAAAATGTAATCTAATGCTAAATAAGTTAAAAAATGTAATCAAATGCTAAATAAGTTTAAAAATGTAATCAAATGCTATATAAGTTAAAAATGCAATCAAATGCTAAATAAGTTTAAAAAATGTAATCAACTGCTAAATATGTTTAAAAAAAAAATCAAATGCTAAATAAGTTTAGAAAATGTAATGACATGCTAAATAAGTTTAAAAAAAGTGATCAAATGCTTAATAAGTGTTTATGATGCAATCAAATGCTAACTAAGTTTAAAAATCTAATCAAATGCTAAATATGTTTTTATAATGCAATCAAATGCTAAATAAATTTAAAAAATGTAGTGAATTGCTAAACAAGTTTAAAAAATATAATCAAATGCTTAATAAGTTTATAAAATGTAATCAAATGCTAAATAAGTGTAAAAAATGTAATCGAAGGCTAAATAAGTTTAAAAAATGTAATCAAATGCTAAATAAGTTAAAAAATATAATCAAATGCTAAACAAGTTTTAAAAATGCAATCAAATGCTAAATAAGTTTTTATGATGCAATCAAATGCTAAATAAGTTTAAAAAATGCAATCAAATGCAAAATAAGTTTTTATGATGCAATCCAATGCTAAAAAAGTTCAAAAAATGTAATCAAATGCTAAATAAGTTTTAAATATGTAATCAAATGCTAAAAAAGTTTAAACAATGTAATCAAATGCTAAAAAAGTTTAAAAATGTAATCAAATGCTAGATAAGTTTTAAAAATGTAATCAAATGCTAAATAACTTAACAAATTTAATCAAATGCTAAATAAGTTTAAAAAATGTAATCAAATGCTAAATAAGATTTAAAAATGGAATCAAATGCTAAATAAGTTTAAAAAATGTAATCAAATGCTAAATAAGTTTAAAAAATGTAATCAAATGCTAAATACATTTATAAGATGTATTCAAATGCTAAATAAGTTTTAAAAATGTAATCAAATGCAAACCAAGTTTTAAAAAATGTAATCAAATCCTAAAACAGTTTAAAAAATGTAATCAAATGCTAAATAAGTTTAAAAATGTAATCAAATGCTAAATAAGTTTTTATAATGCAATCAAATGCTAAATAAGTTTGTGTAATGCAATCAAATGCTAAATAAGTTTTTATGATGACATTAAATGCTAACTAAGGTTAAAAAATGCAATCAAATGCTAAATAAGTTTTTATGATGCAATCAAATGCTAAATAAGTTCCAAAAATGTAATCAAATGCTAAATAAGTTTAAAAAATGTAATCAAATTCTAAATAAGTTTAAAAAATGTAATCAAATGCTAAAAAATTTTAAAAAATATGATCAAATGCTAAATAAGTTTAAAAATGTAATCAAATGCTAAATAAGTTTTAAAAATGTAAGCAAATGCTTAATAAGTTTACAAATTTAATCAAATGCTATATAAGTTTCAAAAATGTAATCAAATGCATAATAAGTTTAAAAAATGTAATCAAATGCTAAATATGTTTAAAAAATATAATCAAATGCTAAATAAGTATTAAAAATGTAATCAAATGCTAAATAAGTTTTAAAAATGCAATAAAATGCTAAATAAGTTTTTATGATGCAATCAAATGCTAAATAAGTTTAAACATGTAATCAAAAGCTAAATATGTTTTTATAATGCAATCAAATGCTAAATAAGTTTAAAAATGTAATCAAATGCTAAAAACGTTTAAAAAATGTAATCAAATGCTAAATAATTTTAAAAAGGTAATCAAATGCTAAATAAGTTTAAAAAATGTAATCAAATGCCAAATAAGTTTAAAAAATATAATCTAATGCTAAATAAGTGTAAAAAATGTAATCAAACGCTAAATAATTTTAAAAATGTAATCAAATGCTAAATAAGTTTTTATAGTGCAATCAAATGCTAAATAAGTTTTTGTAATGCTAAATAAGATTTTATAATGCTAAATAAGAGTTTATAATGCAATCAAATGCTAAATAAGTTTAAAAATGTAACGAAAATCTAAATAAATTTTTAAAATGTAATCAAATGCGAAAAATTTTTAAAAATGTAATCAAATGCTAAATACGTTTTAAAAATGTAATCAAATGCTAAAAAAAGTTTAAAAAATGTAATCAAATGCTAAATAAGTTTAAAAAATGTAATCAAATGCTACATTAGTTTAAAAAATGTAATCAAATGCTAAATAAGTTTAAAAAATGTGATCAAATGCTAAATAAGTTAAAAAAATGTAATCAAATGCAAATTAAGTTTAAAAAATGTAATGAAATGCTGAATAAGTTTAAAAAATGCAATCAAATGCAAAATAAGTTTTTATGATGCAATCAAATGCTAAATAAGTTCAAAAAATGTAATCAAATGCTAAATAAGTTTAAAAAATATAATCAAATGCTAAATAAGTGTAAAAAATGTAATCAAATGCTAAATAAGTTTTAAAAATGTAATCAAATGCTAAAACAGTTTTTAAAAAATGTACTCAAATGCCAAAAAAGTTTTCAAAATGTAATCAAATGCTAAATAAGTTTAAAAAATGTGATCAAAAGTCTTAATTATTTTAAAAATGTAATCAAATGCTAAATAAGTTTTTATAAGGCAATCAAATGCTAAATAAGTTCGTGTAATGCAATCAAATGCTAAATAAGTTTTTATGATGCAATCAAATGCTAAAAAGTTCAAAAAGTGTAATCAAAGGCAAATTAAGTTTTTATCATGCAATCAAATGCTAAAAAGTTCAAAAAGTGTAATCAAATGCAAAATAAGTTTAAAAAAATGTAATCAAATGCTAAATAAGTTGAAAAATGTAATCAAATGCTAAAAAGTTTAAAAAATGTAATCCAATGCTAAAAAAGTTTAAAAAATATAATCAAATGCTAAATAAGTTTAAGAAATGTAATCAAATGCTAAATAAGTTTTAAAAATGTAATCAAATGCTAAATAAGTTTAAAAAATGTAATCAAAGGCTTAATATGTTTAAAAAATATAATCAAATACTAAATAAATATTAAAAATGTAATCAAATGCTAAATAAGTTTAAAAAATGTGATCAAATGCTAAATAAGTTTTTATGATGCAACTAAATGCTAAATAAGTTTAAAAATGTAATCAAAAGTTAAATAAGTTTTTATAATGCAATAAAATGCTAAATAAGTTTAAAAATGTAATCAAATGCTAAATAATTATAAAAATGTAATCAAATGCTAAATAAGTTTTAAAAATGTAATCAAACACAAAATAAGTTTAAAAAATGTAATCAAACGCTAAATAAGATTTTAAAATGTAATCAAATGCTAAAAAAGTTTAACAAAATGTAATCAAATGCTAAAAACGTTTAAAAATGTAATCAAATGCTAAATAAGTTTAAACAAATGTAATCAAATGCTAAATAATTTAAACAATGTAATCAAATGCTAAATAAGTGTTTATAATGCAATCAAATGCTAAATAAGTTTTTGTAATGCAATCAAATTGCTAAATAAGATTTTATAATGTAATAAACTGCTAAAAAAGTTTTTATAATGCAATCAAATGCTAAAAAAGTTTTAGAAAATGGAACCAAATGCTAAAAAAGTGTAAAAAAATGTAATCACATGCAAAATAAGTTTAAAAAATGTAATCAAATGCTAAAACAGTTTAAAAATGTAATCAAATGCTAAATAAGTTTTTATGATGCAATCAAATGCTAAATAAGTTTAAAAAATGTAATCAAATGCTAAATAAGTTTAAAAAATGTGATCAAATGCTAAATAAGTAAAAAAAATGTAATCAAATGCTAAATAAGTTTTTATAATGCAATCAAATGCTAAAAAAGTTTTAGAAAATGGAACCAAATGCTAAAAAAGTGTAAAAAAATGTAATCACATGCAAAATAAGTTTAAAAAATGTAATCAAATGCTAAAACAGTTTAAAAATGTAATCAAATGCTAAATAAGTTTTTATGATGCAATCAAATGCTAAATAAGTTTAAAAAATGTAATCAAATGCTAAATAAGTTTAAAAAATGTGATCAAATCCTAAATAAGTAAAAAAAATGTAATCAAATGCAAAATAAGTTTAAAAAATGTAATCAAATGCTAAAAAAGTTTAAAAATATGTACTCAAATGCCAAAAATGTTTAAAAAATGTAATCAAATGCTAAATAAGTTTAAAAAAATGTAATCAAATGCTTAATAATTTTAAAAATATAATCAAATGCTTAATAAGTTTTTATAATGCAATCAAATGCTAAATAAGTTTGTGTAATGCAATCAAATACTAAATAAGTTTTTATCATGCAATCAAATGCTAAAAAGTTCAAAAAATGTAATCAAATGCAAAATAAGTTTAAAAAAATGTAATCAAATGCTAAAAAGTTTAAAAAATGTAATCAAATGCTAAAAAAGTTTTAAAAATATAACCAAATGCTAAATAAGTTTAAAAAATGTAATCAAATGTTAAATAAGTTTAAAAAATGTAATCAAATGCTAAATAAGTTTACAAATTTAATCAAATGCTATATAAGTTTAAAAAATATAATCTAATGCTAAATAAGTTTAAAAAATGTAATCAAATGCTAAATAAGTTTAAAAAATATAATAAAATACTAAACAAATATAAAAAATGTAATCAAATGCTAAATAAGTTTTTATGATGCAATCAAATGCTAAATAAGTTTAAAAATGTAATCAAATGCTAAATAATTATAAAAATGTAATCAAATGCTAAATAAGTAAAAAAAATGTAATCAAACGCAAAATAACGTTTAAAAATGTAATCAAATGCTAAATAAGGCTTTTAAATGTTATCAAATGCTAAAAAAGTTTAAAAAAATGTAATCAAATGCTAAAAACGTTTAAAAATGCAATCAAATGCTAAATAAGATTTTATAATGAAATAAAATGCTAAAAAAGTTTAAAAAATGCAATCAAATGCTAAATAAGTTTTATAATGCAATCGAATGCTAAATAAGTTTTATAATGCAATCAAATGCTAAAAAAGTTTTAAAAAATAGAACCAAATGCTAAAAAAGTGTAAAAAAATGTAATCACATGCAAAATAAGTTTACAAAATGTAATCAAATGCTTAAACAGTTTAAAAGTGTAATCAAATGCTAAATAAGTTTTTATGATGCAATCAAATGCTAAATAAGTTTAAAAAATGTAATTAAATGCTAAACAAGTTTTAAAAATGTAAGGAAATGCTAAAAAAGTTTTAAAAAATGTAATCAAATACTAAAAACGTTTAAAAAAATGTAATCAAATGCTAAAAAAGTTTAAAAAATGTAATCAAATGCTAAATAAGTTTAACAAATGTAATCAAATTCTAAATAAGTTTAAAAAATGTAATCAAATGCTAAATAAGTTTTAAAAATGTGATCAAATGCTAAATAAGTTTAAAAATGTAATCACATGCAAAATAAGTTTAAAAATGTAATCAAATGCTAAATAAGTTTAAAAAATGTAATCAAATGCTAAATAAGTTTTAAAAATGTAATCAAATGCTAAAAACGTTTAAAAAATGTAATCAAATGTTAAATAATATTAGAAATGTAATCAAATACTAAATAAGTTTTTATAATGCAATCAAATGCTAAATAATTTGAAAAATGTAATCAAATGCAAAATAAATTTAAAAATGTAATCAAATGCAAAATAAGTTTAAAAATGTAATCAAATGCTAAATAAGTTTAAAAAATGCAATCAAATGCTAAATAAGTTTTTATAATGCAATCACATGCTAAATATGTTTAAAAATGTAATCAAATGCTAAAAAAGTTTTTATAATGCAATCAAAGGCATAATAAGTTTAAAAAATGTAATCAAATGCTAAATAAGTTTTAAAAAATGTAATCAAATGCTAAATAAGTTTAAAAAATGTAATCAAATGCTAAATAAGTTTTAAAAATATAATCAAATGCTAATAAAGTTTTAAAAAATGTAATCAAATGCTAAAAAAGTTTAAAAATGTAATCAAATGCTAAATAAGTTTTTATAATGCAATCAAATGCTAAAAAAGTTTAAAAATGTAATCAAATGCTAAATAAGATTTTATAATGCAATCAAATGCAAAATAAGTTTAAAAATATAATCAAATGCTAAATAAGTTTAAAAAATGTAATCAAATGCTAAATAAGTTTTAAAAATGTGATCAAATGCTAAATAAGTTTAAAAATGTAATCACATGCAAAATAAGTTTAAAAATGTAATCAAATGCTAAATAAGTTTAAAAAATGTAATCAAATGCTAAATAAGTTTAACAAATTTAATCAAATGCTAAATAAGTTTAAAAAATGTAATCAAATGCTTAATAAGTTTAAAAAATGTAATCAAATGCTAAATAAGTTTAAAAAAATTTAATCAAATGCTAAAAGAGTTTAAAAAATGATCTCAAATGCTAAATAAGTTTAAAAATGTAATCAAATGCTAAATAAGTTTAAAAATGTAATCAAATGCTAAATAAGTTTAAAAAATGTAATCAAATGCTAAATAAGTTATAAAAATGTAATCAAATGCTAAAAAAGTTTAAAAAATGTAATCAAATGCTAAAACTGTTTAAAAAATATAATCAAAAGCTAAAAAAGTTTTAAAAAATGTAATCAAATGCTTTATAAGTTTAAAAAATATAATCAAATGCTAAATAAGTTTAAAAAATGTAATCGAATGCTAAAAAAGTTTAAAAAATATAATCAAATGCTAAATAAGTGTTAAAAATATATTAAAATGCTACATGGTTAGAAAAATTGTAATCAATCTTTTAAAACTTTTTTTTTCATTTTTCTTAAACTTTTTCTTCTAGGGGATGGGACATCCAACCAGATGTCTGACATTTACCCCTATTTTAGTGAGTCCAACCAAGAGATCTTTTCAGGATTCTAGCCGTCCCTTTCAGTGCAATTAGTATCGAGTTCTAAATGAGCTTTAAAGCTAAAATCAAATGCTAGACAAGTTTTAAAAATATAATCAAATGCTTTATAAGTTTAAAAAAAATGATCAAATGCTAAATAAGTTTTAAAAATGTAATCAGATTATAAAGAATTAAAAAATGTAATCAGATGCTAAATAATTTAAAAAATGTAATCCAATGTTAAAGAAGTTTTAAAAAAATGATCAAATGCTAGATAACTTTTAAAAATATACGAGGGCCGTGCAATAAGTAATGCCCTGACCCACTTCCTATAGCAGCAGAGCAACGAAATCAAATGCTAAATGATTAAAAAATGTAATCAAATGCTAAATAATTTTACAAAATGCAATCAAATGCTAAATAATAATAAAAAAATATTATTGTACAAAAAAATACTTTCCGACCAAAATAATAATCTTGAAACATTCTTGTCATTAAACACACAGACACAGACACAGACACAGACACACACACACACACACACACACACACACACACACACACACACACACACACACACACACACACACACACACACACACACAAACACACAAACACACACACAAACGTGTAACGAAATTTAATGAATTCAATAAAATAATAAATTAGAACTAATCTTGTGACACGATCTTAAATTTTAAAGTTTGTTTATCACTAATCATTTCATCGTCTTCAAATACAATGGCACACGATGAAAATATATCTTCTTCTCTTCTTCTCTTCTTCTTCTATCTATTCTTCTTCTTCTATCTATATAAATAAAATGAACTCATTTTTTCCCGTCTGATTTTGACATTAATAGGATTAAAAATCAAGATATTTCATGCAAATATAATATGCACAAACGGCAGAACAATATCTGAGGTGTGTTATAGGCTTATTATTTCTCAAATTCCTCGATAATCTTAGATTTCTATACTTTTTCTGCTGAGAAGTCACGGCCAAAATCGGTTAAGATCAATGGAAGTGGTAAAATATTTTCTCTCTAATAAATTCCCCCTCCCCCTGCCACCACTTAACACCGTTTGGGGATCGTTCACAAGGAACAGTTGAGAAGAGAACACCGGTTTGGCTTCGTAGTTCTTTCATGTGAAGTTATTTAAAATCACTAAACTAAGCTGCAGTGCTCTGTGGCGTAGTGGTTAGCGTGCTGGACAGTTCGCATTAGATTTTCACGTTCGCGCCGACCTACCGGAGTCGTTTTTTTTTTTCCTAAACAACTGGAATGGACTTTTCTTGGTGGCCGAACTGTTAACGTTGCAGATGTTTTTTTTGTTTTTTTTTTCACACTTTATTTTCCTACTTTTACTCATGACTCCGGGTTTGATCCTTTCTACTTACCTACCATAACATTTTTTAAAACTCCCCCCCCCGTCCCGGAAACAAACACTCGGGCAACTCCGGGTACCCCCGCTAGTCTATATAAATAAAACAGAATGAAGAAATAACCCATAGTCAAATTATTCGTTCAATAATTTTAAAAACAAAACAATAAAATAATAATTTGCAACTTTCTGACCAAAACTTTCATTTTTATAATAATTGTAAAAAAAATATTCAGTGAATATAATTCATCAATTGTTCGCTGTATTATAAAAACAAATCAAAAAATTGTATTATAAAAACAAATAAAAAATGTATTATAAAAACAAATCAAAAATGTATTATAAAAACAAATCAAAAATGTATTATAAAAACAAATAAAAAAATTGTATTATAAAAACAAATCAAAAATGTATTATAAAAACAAATCAAAAATTGTATTATAAAAACAAATCAAAAATGTATTATAAAAACAAATCAAAAATGTATTATAAAAACAAATCAAACAATTGTATTATAAAAACAAACCAAAAATGTATTATAAAAACAAATCAAAAATGTATTATAAAAACAAATCAAAAATGTATTATAAAAACAAATCAAAAATGTATTATAAAAACAAATCAAAAAATTGTATTATAAAAACAAATCAAAAATGTATTATAAAAACAAATCAAAAAATTGTATTATAAAAACAAATTAAAAATGTATTATAAAAACAAATCAAAAATGTATTATAAAAACAAATCAAAAATGTATTATAAAAACAAATAAAAAAATTGTATTATAAAAACAAATCAAAAATGTATTATAAAAACAAATACAAATTTGTATTATAAAAACAAATCAAAAATGTATTATAAAAACCAATCAAAAATGTATTATAAAAACGAATCAAAAATGTATTATAAAAACAAATCAAAAAATTGTATTATAAAAACAAATCAAAAATGTATTATAAAAACAAATTAAAAATGTATTATAAAAACAAATCAAAAAATTGTATTATAAAAACAAATCAAAAATGTATTATAAAAACAAATCAAAAAATTGTATCATAAAAACAAATCAAAAATGTATTATAAAAACAAATCAAAAATGTATTATAAAAACAAATCAAAAATGTATTATAAAAACAAATCAAAAATGTATTATAAAAACGAATCAAAAATGTATTATAAAAACAAATCAAAAATGTATTATAAAAACAAATCAAAAAATTGTATTATAAAAACAAATAAAAAATGTATTATAAAAACAAATCAAAAATGTATTATAAAAACAAATCAAAAATGTATTATAAAAACAAATCAAAAAATTGTATTATAAAAACAAATCAAAAATGTATTATAAAACAAATCAAAAATGTATTATAAAAACAAATCAAAAATGTATTATAAAAACAAATCAAAAATGTATTATAAAAACAAATCAAAAATTGTATTATAAAAACAAATCAAAAATGTATTATAAAAACAAATCAAAAAATTGTATTATAAAAACAAATCAAAAATGTATTATAAAAACAAATCAAAAATGTATTATAAAAACAAATCAAAAATGTATTATAAAAACAAATAAAAAAATTGTATTATAAAAACAAATCAAAAAATGTATTATAAAAACAAATCAAAAATGTATTATAAAAACAAATCAAAAAATTGTATTATAAAAACAAATCAAAAATGTATTATAAAAACAAATCAAAAATGTATTATAAAAACAAATCAAAAAATTGTATTATAAAAACAAATCAAAAATGTATTATAAAAACAAATCAAAAATGTATTATAAAAACAAATCAAAAAATTGTATTATAAAAACAAATCAAAAAATGTATTATAAAAACAAATCAAAAATGTATTATAAAAACGAATCAAAAATGTATTATAAAAACAAATCAAAAAATTGTATTATAAAAACAAATCAAAAAATGTATTATAAAAACAAATCAAAAATGTATTATAAAAACAAATCAAAAATGTATTATAAAAACATAGCAAAAATGTATTATAAAAACAAATCAAAAATGTATTATAAAAACAAATCAAAAATGTATTATAAAAACAAATCAAAAATGGAAATTAAAAAATAGATTGTAAAAAAAAAATCTCATTTAAAAAATATTTTATTTACATTTTTAAAAAGATTAAACTTCACTACAGTATGTCTCTGACAAAATATATTGCCTTTAATTGCACGTGTCCAAATCTAATATACAAAAGGTTACATGTCTGTCTGTCTGTTTGTCTGTCTGTCTGCATATTTTCAAATTCCATCTCCTCCGAAACTAAAAGTCGCAGAGCGGCGTTAGGGGCACCAAATAATTTGATTTTTATGGACCGTTCTTTTATAGGTCTTTAGCCCATTAAAATAGTTTTTAAGGGGTCAAAAATGGGTTAAAATTGAAAAAAAAAAATCGTTATATATTTTGTACATTTATTTTAATTCTATTTTATTCAGCTCATATGCGTCTCACGTTGGTGCATTGGTAACGTCACTATCTTTGAATGCTACAGCTTTGCTTTCGGTTTCGATGCTAGCTAATGGCACCCGATACTTTTTTTTTTTACTTTTGAAATCACGACTCTATAATAATATATATGAACTCTGGAAAAATTAAAATATCATATTTAAGCGTATTTTACGATCGCTAGTGGTAAATAATTCTTTATCTTATGGAAAATAAAATGCAGTTGCAATATATCCCTCGGCAATTTATTTGCGAACTGAAAAAGAAAAGTAATTATCCTCATAATAACCGCCTATCGCCTACACTCGACCACTGTACTTTATTCTGCAATGTCAGTAGGTCCCGTGACGTCAATAGAACAGCATTGTATTTGTGTAGGCCTCGGATGGGGGTGTAAGGTAGGGGGCAATAAATGAAAAGGTTCTTTTGGATTTGGTGCCTATGCACTTTTGTTACCGCGTCATTTAAGTAAGTTCTTCGTGCTTTATATCTTTTAACATTAAATTGTTAAGTGAGAGTAAAGTTTTAGTTAGAAAAACACCCCCATATTAAAAATGGCTTTCTAAATAATTACGTTACTATTTCTGACCGGTAACAAAAGTGCATAAGTACCGCTAAATTTTCTGTGTTTTCATTGGTTAAGTGTTTGGTCAGAGTTTGTAGCTTATGTGCTGTTGGTTTCCACATTCCACGATTTTCCTTAAGATTTCCAGTGTTTTCATTGCCAATTTTATTCTCTCAATCTTCCATTTGATTCCAATTTCTCCCAATCTTATTTTCGAATCTTTTTGTTTTTCGGGTCTGTTCCTAGTTCTCCAACGATTATCGGTATTGTCTTAACTTTCATGCCCCATATATCTTTCAGTTCTTTGGCAAGTTCTGGGTATTTTGTTTTCTGACGCTTTTATCTTTATTTTCTGTTCTGTTGGGAATTTTTCTTTTTTGTTTTTCTTAATTTTTGACATCGTGTCTCCTTGCTTGGAAGAGTTTCTCTCATTGTCCTTCCATGCCTCAGAGGATTTTGTGATTTTTATTTTACAGGACTGTCTCCGATTATAAATCGAACCATCGTTATTTGTCGACTAGCAGACCAAATGAAGACTTACCATTAAAAAGTCTTTCTTTTTTTCATGTTTTACCCCATGATCTCACTGGTCGCCATTTTTTTTTACCCACAAGGGACAGTGTCACTTTAAAGTAGCGGGCTGCTATCGAGGACCTAAGTTGCGGGTATACTATGAAGGGAGATGAGCAGCAAGATGTCTGTTCACATTACACTTGAACTTCTGCATGTCAGTACAATTAGGAAAGCAGAATCTCGGTAGGGAGTTCCAAAGTCTAGCAGTTCTGGGGAAGAAACTATTGGAGTAGAGGGCTTTCTTACACCTGTGTAGGGGTGGGATTTAGCTGCTTGTCGGGTTTGTCGGTATTTACGTCGGGGGGGGGGGTACGAGTGCTTGTAGTTTTGTCAAAGCATTCACCGTTAAAGTACTTGTAGAAAAGGCTTAGGGATGCAACATTTCGTCGATGGGACAGAGGCTGAAGCTTAGATGACAGTTCAGGACCTAACTCTTTTTTGAACCCTGTTTTGAGAGATTAGTAGCAGATTCACCGGCCCATATGTGACAACAGTACTCCATACATGGGCGAATGGTGGCCTTATAGAAGTACAGGAAACTTTCAGGCATAAGTAGTTTTCTAGCACGGTAGAGAGAATCCATCTTCATCGCAACAACCTTAGCATTTAGAATATTGTCGTTTAAAAGTCAATAACATCAATAACCCATTTGTTTACTAGTCAATCCCTTATCTTCCCGTTTCTCACGTGCGGTCCGTGCACCCCCTCAAAATGAATTATAAATGAGAGTAAAAACGGGGAGAATCTAATCTTCTCTCCCTAAAAATGGCGAGAAATAAAATGACTCCTTCTCCCCCATTTGAAAATAAAATTAAAAAAAAAAAAAATCCTTGCACGGACGGGACTCTCCAGTGGCGAATCCCTCCACCCTTCCCCCAGAAAAAAAATTGTGAACCTCAAAAACAAGCCAGGATTGGTTTATAAACGTATGGGTTGTTGTTGTTGTTGTTGTTGTTGTTCTTCTTCTTCTTCTTCTTCTTCTTCTTCTTCTTCTTCTTCTTTTTGTTTTGTTTTGTTTCAAATATGATGAATGTTAAAATATCTAAATTTGATTGATTTAATTAAGTTTAATCCAATTTGTTCAATTGGAAATAAATTTTCACATTGAATAATAATTTTAACATGTTTAGCGGAACTTTAATGAATATATTTTTTAAAAAATACTGTAATTATAATAATGATGATGATGATGATGATGATGATCACAATCATCATCATCATCACTTTATTGTAAATGCCTTCCCCTCTTTCTGCTCATTATTTTGTTTTACGTCTCACACACGTCATCATCAATAATTGTTCACTGATAATAATCGGTGGTGTTCCCTAGAATCTGAATGACAACAAGCCTTCTCAGTACTCTTTGTCTCTTTCGATAAGCATTGCAATTGATTTTACGTTATCGCAACAGTTGCTTACCATTGATTTCTCGCTGGCAACAATCATTCATCATTACAGATTTCTGGCAATAAGTCTCCCCCCAAAGCTCCAGTACTATCAGCAACATTCCAGTAGAGTTCAGTCATTGAATCCTAATTGGTCCTACTCCACCACCTGTGTCATAATAGCCGAGGTTGGTGGTGCTATTACAGTGTGTGTGAGAGTGTTTTTCTTTGGTGGGGGGGGAGGTTATTAGTTGACTTCTCGCTGGCAATGACCATTGGTCATCAGTGGAATTTGGGTGGCAATTGTCCTTGCACCTATCAAGTGGAGGTCTGGTTGGTGCTTTAGCACCTCGGTTTTCCGTCCTTATTGATCCTTCTCTAACAGTTGGCGTGGTTTCAGTCTATGCCGATGCTACAATATTTTTTGTCGTAGGGGGTTCGTTAGCTTACAACTTAGCGGTTTCAGTTTTGTTGGTTCTATGTGGTGTTCTATCTTTTTGTTTACCAATACAACATGGTAGCCTTCAAGTCTAATGTAAACAAGTTTTTGTTGAGCCGTACCCATAAATGATCAAATTCTATGTACACCGTAAAGGATTACTACAGTACTACCTTAGATTCATTTAATCTTATCCTCGAGTAGCTTTCGGGCCTTAATAAGTGGTGACTCCCAAGTAAAACAAAAATCTGTTGTAGGTTCTATATGATCGGTTGGCGTTTGTCGCTCGTTTGCATTAGTTTCCGCGTTAGAGGCTGTTTTCATCACGACTGTCTGTTATATAATCTCAGTGTTCTACTTGATTCAAATTTATTCTGATATTTTTCGGACTGATCCTTGTGCTCCTAGAATTATTGATATTATATTAATTTTCTCCGTGTTCAATTGATTTACTCATTGACAAAAATCAGTGGTCTTTTCAGGAGTCTGGGTGACAACAAGTCTCCCCAAATTTCCAGTACTCTCCACCTTTGCAAATAAATTTGCATCAAAACAATCGCTTGCCGTTAACTTCTCGCTGGCAAAGACAATTAGTCATTACTGGTATTTGGATGGCAGTCTGGGCTTATTATTATCTATATATTAATATTATTAATTATATTAATATAATTATCTATGTATGAATATTATTAATTATATTAACATTATTATCTATATATTAATATTATTAATTATATTAATATAACCATCTATATATAAATATCATTAATTATATTATAATTATTATCTATATATTAATATTATTAATTGCATTAATATTACTATCTAGGTATTACTATTGTTAAATATACTAGTATTATCATCTACATATATTATTAATTCTATTAATATAATTATCTATATATTAATATTTTTAATTATATTAATATTAACACCTATATATTATTATTATTATTAATTATATTAATATTATTATCTATATATTAATATTATTATCTATATATTTATATTATTAATTATATTAATATTATTATCTATATATAATTATAATTAATTAATTAAATCATTATAATTATCTATATATTAATATTATCAATTATATTAATATAATTATATATATAAATATTATTAATAATATTAATATAATTATCTATATATAAATATTATTACCTATATATTAACATCATTATTTATATATTAATATTATTTATTATATTGATATTATTGATATTCTTATCTATATATTAATATTATTAATTATATTACAATAATAATCTATATATGAATATTATTGATCATATTAGTATTATTATCTATATATTATTATTATCAATTATATGAATATTATTATCTATACATTATTATCAATTGTATTAATATAATAACCTATATATTAATATTATTATCTATATATTAATAGTATTTATTATATATACTATTATTATGTATGTATTAATATTATTAATTATATTAATATTATTATCTATATATTAATATTATTTATTATATTAATATAATTATCTATATAGTAATATTATTAATTATATTGATATTATTAATTATATTAGTATTATTATGCATTTATTAATATTATTAATTATATTGTTATCTATATATTAATTTTATTAATTATATTAGTATTATTAAATATATATTAATATTATAAATTATATTAATACTATTATCTATATATTTATATTATTGTTTATATTAATATAATTATCTAAATATTAATATTATTAATTATATTAATATAATTATCTATATATTAATATTATTATCTGTATAGTAATATAATTATCTATATATTAATAGTATTTATTGTATTAGTATTATTATCTATATATTTATATTATTAATTATATTAATATAATTATCTATATATTATTATTTATTATATAAATATAATTATCTATATATTAATATTATTAATTATATTAATATTATCATTTATATATTAATATTATTAATTATATTAATAATCTTATCTATATATAAATATTACTAATTATAATTATATAATTATCTTTATATTAATATTATTATTTATATATTAATATTATTAATTATATCAATAATCTTATCTATATATAAATATTACTAATTATAATTTTATAATTATCTTTATATTAATATTATTAATTATGTGAATATACAAATCTATATATTAATATTATTTATTATATTAATACAATTTTCTATATATTAATATTATTAATTATATTAATATTATTATCTGTATATTACTATTATTAATTATATTCATATTTCTATCTATATATAATTACTATTAATTATATTAGTATTATTATCTACATATTAATATTATTTATTATATTAATATAATTATCTATATATTAATATTATTAATTATATTAATGTTATTATCTTTATTTTAATATTATTAATTATATTAATATTATTATCTATATATTAATACCGGAAATACTGGAGTAACTTTAACGTACGTATGTATGTGTGCCACGGTTTCCAGATTAAAAATTATTCGATCGGGAGATCCTATTCATTAAAAAAGAGGACAGACTCTGATAACCTACCATGGACATGCGATTATATATATATATATATATATATATATATATATATATATATATATATATATATATATATATATATATGGAATTGTTATATATATAGATACGCAAATTTAATCTTCGTAGTATGTTATCACCTATCTTCCTTCTTAATTAATAAATTCTGGCGATAACGGAAGACGCAATGCAAAAAAGAAAATTATGTCGCTCTCGTACGTAAAACTAAAATATATACTTCTTGGTCTTGTGACTATTATCCAACGGTAACATCTGTTTTGTCGGAAGATGGTATAATGATATCGGTGGGGTTCTGTTCGCACTAGGCATCCATAAAATGGAAATGTCACAAGGCTCCTGGAGATAAACCGTAATAACCAGATATATATTCTGACACTACATTAACCAGATTACTTGGATAAATGCTTTTACAGTTTTAACAAAAGGTCTACAATAATATCGTGGGGTCTCCATTCACACTGAAACGTCCATAGAATGCCAGCACCAACATGTTACACATGAAAGATGCTGCTCTGGAATTTCAATATGTCCTGCAAGTTATTATTATTATTATTATTATTATTATTATTATTATTATTATTATTATTATTTGTATTTATTTCTCTCTTTCCGACCCCCCCCTCTCTCTCTCTCTCTCTCTCTCTCTATATATATATATATATATATATATATATATATATATATAGCCAGTAGAGTTTAGTTTCCTAGAAGTACATCCAATGAAACAACATGAGTTTACCAAAGAGTGCTCAACGAGTGAACAGAGCAAGTATATTAAATTTATTTATACAAACATTAATGGCTACATATGTGCATACATGTTTCTGTAATCACCCGCGTTGGGGGATTACGTCTTCAGGCCAAGAATTACCGCCGAGAACTCTCTCAGCAGTAATTCTTGGCCTGAAGACGTAATCACCAACGCGGGTGATTACAGAAACATGTATGCACATATGTAGCCATTAATGTTTGTATAAATAAATTTAATATATATATATATATATATATATATATATATATATATATATATATATATATATATACATACATATATATATGCATGTTCCTGGGCCCTAAAATATAATAAATTTATATATATATATATATATATATATATATATATATATATATATATATATATATATACTAGCAAAAGTACCCGTCGTTTACTGGGTTCAAAAACAGCCTACAGAAAATGGACTCTGATTTATGAAAGTTTGATAGGTTATGAAAAGGAAGAGTTCTAAAGACATAGTTTCGAATTAGGGGGTATCAAAACCAAAGCAAAATATGATGAAAGTAAAAATAAAATAGATAAGCTCCATAATTTATTATACCATACCTGTTCACACTGAAACACTTATCACAATATTCTGTGGATCAATATTAAAAAACCTTGTTAAATTTTGTGACATATTTCCATTCTATGGAGGTCATGTGCGAACGAACACCCCATAATTTTATTATACCATATTTCTTCAGACTGAAACATTATTATCAAAGTATACTTATGCAGATAGATATGAAAAGTCTTTATTAAAGTTTGTGCCTATTTCCATTCTATGGAGGCCAGGCGCGAACGCAGACCCCACAATTTTATTATACCATATTTAAGTTAAAACATACTTATCAAAGTATTCTTATTTACATCTATATCAGAAACACTTGTAAACGTTTTTTTTTTTTTAATTTTTAAATTTTTTATTTCCATACTTTGTGGACCAGACGCGAACGCAGAACCCAAAATTTTAATGAACCACTGTTCTGCCAGATCAAACATACCCATTCCTATGTCTCGATACATCTTCTATCATTATATGTAATTAGTTTTTAAAAATAGTCAACCATATAGGAGCCTATTCGTGACCACACACACACACACACACACACACACACACACAGCTTTATATATATATATATATATATATATATATATATATATATATATATATATATATATATATATATGGTGAATCCCAGAAAACTGATTTTTAATTCACTATTTTTCATTAAGTGAGTGTCATAAGCAAATACACAATGTTCACGTCTTCACGGTAGCATAAGGGCAATGAACTTTTAAGATAAATACAACGGTCCGCAAAAAGTGCAATCATTTGAACCGATTTTGCGCCGTTCTGCGACCTTGCGTCTCGGTAGAGATTCACTTTGAAAAATCGAGATGGACATACACACATACATGTCATGATTGCAACGTCTTGTTAGACGAGTGCAACTCCCTCACACAAAATGAGCCCCAAAATGACTTCTTTTTTTTTTAGTCCTATCGGTGAATTCACACGCTGAAGCTGGCATGACACTGAAGACGGTCATTGGGATCAATTATTATATGGTTCCAGCATTTCAAGCCTTCACACGTCACAACGTTTCCATCGTCACAGAACCATTTTTATAGACAAATGCCTGAGGGAGTATCTATACACAGATGATGTTACAGAGTCTTAGCTTTGAACGACAGCTAAGTCTCTCTCTCGGTTCAAAATGTTGAGATCCAGCAACAAGCAAGAGCAAGATAGCCAGCAACAAGTTAAATTGCAGACCAGCTTAATGCGGGTACTGGTCTCCCGCTTTATGGTTTTTTAAATCAGTGATTTGCTTCTCCTAGAAAGGTTGCCATCACCACGGCTTATGGGATCCCTCTCCACCCCAACACACACATACATACACACAAACACACACGGTGCTAGTTGGCCATTGACCCCGAAAAAGGATTCATTCGCCCTTTGGAAGGTCTTGTTTTTTATCCTTCAGGAAGACTAGCCACCCTCCTCACCAAACAAGTCTGGCGGGGGAACCAGTTTAGTCACCGGTGACCCGACCATGCGGCAGGTAGTACTGGGTTACATGGTACCAGTAACACATTACATGATCTGACAAACAAACATACATACATACATACATACATACATACATACATACATAGTGAGTTTGATATATAAACACATATAATAAACTTTTATTTATCCCGTGTAATATTTTTATTTGTGTGATAAATATTGTTGAATGTTTTTTTTATTGTGACCCCCCCAAAAAAAACAACCAAACAAAAAACAATCAATTCAATTTTTGAATGCAATATCCAATAAGTTGAACATATTTTCAAATAATTATGGGAAAAATATTCTGAACAAATGAAATGGTAAACCATAGTCAAAGAAAAGACTGAAAAAATTACTGAGAAGTATTTCAAGGTTGCTAGAAGTTCCATTTTCTACTGTTGAAAAATTATTAAAATCAAAAAAGTAAAACTTGAAAAATATGACATCACCAGTCACTTAGATGGAAGTGGAAGGCCGGTAAAGCTGACAAGGAATAAAGTAAACTTTTTAATTAAAGAAATCTCTGCCCATAATGTTTTATCATGTAAAAAATTAGCAAAAAAAAAAAGAAATATATAAATAAAAAAAAAAAATAATAATTTTAAAAAATTAAAAAAAAAACTAGAATAGAATGTTTAAAGTTTTAATAATTTTGAGAAAGTAAAAACTTGAATGCGTTAACACTACAAATTTGTATCATCTATCGTTTTTAATTTATAGTTCATCGATAAAAATATACACGACAACGTTTAACATACACACACACACGCACACACACACGCGCGCATATATATGGTTTTAAAGGTTAAAAACTTTCCAAACCATATATAAATGCGTATTCCTGTTTATTTGTTTGTTTGTTCACAATTTGATTAATATATAAAAACGTTTCCTTACTTTACTCTCTTATTTATTTCTATATGTGGTACGATTCTTGCAAAATATACAATTAAAAGATCATGTCATTTGCATGCTACATTAACAAAAATCGATTTTGTTGAATAGCGGTATCTGAATTAATGTTTCTAGCGAGGGAATTAATTGAAGTTTTCCATTTGAATTTGTTTTTTAACAAATTTTAAACAATAATTATATTGATAACATATTTAATTTATTTTATTTGTAATTATTATTCCAAAATCGATCTAAAAAAAACAACAACTTTTTTTAATAGTTATTTGCCCATAGAAACTGCCGAAATTAGATAACATTTGTTTGTTTTTATTATTCTTTAAACGGCTATACAAAAATCGGTAAATTTTTACGACATAACCCAGTGTCGTTTAACACATAAAAAATTAATAAAGATCTACTGCCCTTCTCTGAATTCCACAATTTACATTTTTCTTTCTTTTTTCACGTTAATCTCATCGATTACAAACTTTACTTTCTAATTAAAAAAGTTCACTTTTTACGACATAACCCAGCGTCGTTTAACCCCCCCCAACAAAATGGAGACCTAATTTTGGAGGCCTAATACGTTTAAACACCCTTTATGAATAATATGAAAGACATTTTTAAAAAACAAAAAACAAAAAAATAACATTTTAGAGCGGGAGATCACTTTTCTATATAAATTTAACGTAAAATGAGCACCTATTTTTTGCCATAAAGCGTCCGACGAGACATATCATCTGTAGCATTTTTTCAAGTTTGGCGATCAAGTGGGGAGCAAAACATGGCAAATACAATTTGTTTTATGTGGTGGGGGGAATTACATTTGAAACATAAAATAACGACTAATTTTTATGAGACCATTCTGTACTTTCACCTAGCAATTTTATAAAAAAAACGAACCCCAAAATATGACAAATTACATTTTTTGGGAGGGGGAGGATTGCATTAGAAACATAACATGACGAAAAATTTCATTTAATTGTTTTTGGAATTAATTTTTGGTAGATCTTCATCCTTTTTAAGGTTCTGTCTATTGGCTTTTTTTTTTTTGCGATTAAACGGGGATTCGCTGCTATTTTTATTGAAACAAAAGCTGTAATTATTTATTTTTAAGTATTTATTTTTGTGGAGGAGTTTTCTTTCCAGTGCTCAATATCCGGAGAATAGTTTCTTCTGTTTATATCCCTTCTGCCGAAATATCTGCAAGGAGAGGGTATCACGTACGTCTTCTTTTGGGGGGCGATTACATTTATGTTTTCATCCGTTCTTTTATTTTTGGAATTGTCGGGTATCATATTGCTCATGATGAAAATGATCAGTATAGCAGGTGTGTGCCAAACCGAACTTCATGTCAACCCAGGCAACGCCGGGTACCCATGCTAGGCTATATATATATATATATATATATATATATATATATATATATATATGATGGACTCTCCAAACAATTTCGACGTATGAGCTTCCGCCACAACAACAACACAGATGATTTGGTGGTGAAGGCTTTGTGTAGAACCAACCACATTTTTGGTATTACTTGTCGGTGCAGACGACTGCCACGGAACAGAGTATACCGCAGATTTTTACATCGGAGTTACATACTCCTAGATGCATGTCTTAATGGAGACTGGTGGTACATCTCTGTCTGTCTGTCCGTCTGTCTGTCTGTCTGTCTGTCTGTCTGACTGTCTCTCTCTCTCTCTCTCTCTCTCTCTCTCTCTCTATCTATATATATATATGCATATATAGACTTGGAAGTTTTGTAACCTTACAAATTATATATAAAAAAAAACAAAAACAAATTTAATGTTTATATTTTTATCATTCGTTGAGAAAACTATTTTGTCAGTAAGTCATTTAATATCCTGCAATCGTTGCATCAACTTACTTTCTCGAATTCACAATAATCCTAATGTTCTTTCAGGGATCATCAGTTATCGATAATGAAACAGTTTCGGTGATTTAAAAGCAAAATAGTATATTAAATCATGGCTCCCCAGCAATGTTGATCAAACACCACCCCCTTAATCACAAGATCAAAAAATGTTCAGAATATTTGATGTAATTTTCTTGCTCCAGATTAATTTGGCTAACCTATTCATGCTATTAAAAAGATGTTTTTCTTATCTGTGTGTGCGTATCTGTGTGTGTGCGTGTGTTTGAAAGAGAAGAAGAAGAAGAAGAAGAAGAGAGATGTACACTAGCAGGCTGCCCGGCGTTCCCCCAATCGTAAAATACGCATAAATATCTTATTTTGATTATAGCAGAATTATTATTTATTATAAACAGAAATACCGTAGGGATTAAACGTAACGTTAACTTCCTTTAACAAAAGTAAAGTAAAAAGAAAAAGAAAAAAAGAAAAAAAGAAAAAAAAGGAAACTGAGCCATGTGACGGCAAGTATTATGTTTTTTTTCCTAAACAGTTCATTTCTTCTAAGTAAAAAAACCCAAAAAAACTCAGGCTGAATCGACATCAAAACCTCAAGTCTGTGAGTCACTTACGACAACCATAACACCAACACACCATCAGTAATCTGTGAAATAAGTAATCTGTCATGTGAACCATTCGCGCATGCGCAATCGTGAAACAGTTAGCAAATAGATAAAAATCCGATCACTCCCACGTAACAATTTTTCGATTTTGACCACTTAGCAGCCCTTTTTCAGGATTAAAACCGATTAAAAAGTTTTTCACATGTCTGAAAATTGTTTATACCAAATTTGAAGTTTGTAGATCAAAAATTCGTTGAGTACATAGGTTGAGAAGTGTCATCATACACATTCTCACTTTTAAAGTTATATATAGATTCTTGAAAAAGTAGTCATGCATCTCTCTCTCTCTCTCTCTCTCTCTCTATATATATATATATATATATATATATATATATATATATATATATATATATATATATATATATAATATATATATATATATATATAAATATATATGCACACACACACGCACACATATATGTGTTTTTATTTTACAACCTCAAGATATTAACTTAGTACATTACAGTTGTTTCCACAGAGAGAGGAATACCCTGTCTGTTTCGTAGGATGGGAAACAGAAGGGTATTCCTCTGCCTGTGGAAACAACTGTAATGTACTAAGTTAATATCTTGAGGTTGTAAAATTAAAAAAACAAACAAAAAACAACAAAGAGCAAACATATATAGCGCTACTAAGATATTGAGCACTTTTTATTCTACTTTTAACCACTTATACCACTATATATATATATATATATATATATATATATATATATATATTAATTTTTCTAAACTCCAAAAAATTTAATTAAAAATTTATTTATTTATTTATTTTACTTTTTCTTCTTGTTCTTCTCGCTTTTGTCTCCACCATATTAACCCTGCCGCCATTTTTTTCCATTTCTAATCTGAATGGTTTTAAAGTCGGTGTTGTCTTAATCTTTACTTTTTTATAATGCCAACTTTTTCTCCTCTTCTGAGGAGAAGCATTTAGCTTCGAAATCCCATGGCCTAAAAGCTTTCTCCCTTAGTTCTCTAATCTCTATTGACTTGATAATTTAATCAAATACCTATGTAACGTCACTCTTTATCCTCTTAACGTTGTTTACAAAAAAAAAAAAAAAAAAAAAAACAATCAAAAACTGGGGATGCATCTCTCCCAGTGATTTAATGTGTCTCCGATACCAACCTGGAAATTTCTACGACTCGGCGCGGTACCTAAAGTGCCTAACTTGCCGACATAGTCACTTATCTGGTACTGGCCAAGTCTCTATGTCTGTCACGCTCAGGTCAGAATATCAGTTGTGTTTGACTGTTAAATTACAAATTAAAAGTATAATTTTTGTTTCTCTGTCACGCTCAAATTATAATTATTAATTTTCTTTGCCAGGCTTGAAATAAAGATATCATTTTTGTCACGTTTAAAATAAAGATATTTTTTGTCATACTTAAAATTGAGATACCATTTTTTGTCACTCATAAAATAGATATATTGTTTATTATCACGCTTAAAATAGAGATATAATTTTTGCACGCTTAAAATAGAAATACCATTTTTTATCAGGCTTAAAATCGAAATATTATTTTTTTGTCACGCTTAAAATAGAGATATCATTTTTGTCACGTTTAAAATAGAGATGACATTTTTTCACGCTTAAAAGAGAGATACTGTTCTTTGCAACGCTTAAAAGAGTTTTGTCACTCTTAAAATAGATATATTGTTTAGTGTCACGCTTAAAATAGAGATATCATTTTGGTCACGCTTAAAATAGTGATAGTGTTTTTTGTCACGCTTAAAATAGAGATAGTTTTTTGTCATGATTAAAATAAAGATATCATATTTTGTCACGTTTTAAATAGACAAACCATGTTTTGTCAGGCTTAAAATAGAGACCGTGTGTTTTGTCACGCTTAAAATAGAGATACCATTCTTGTCACGATTAAAAAAAAAGAGATCATCCTTTGTCACGCTTTAAATAAAGATACCATCTTTTTGTCACGCTTAAAATAAAGATATCATTTTTTGTCACGCTTAAAATAGAGATATCATTTTTTCCGTCACGCTTAAAATAGAGACATCATTTTTTGCAACGCGTAAAGTAGGGATATTATTTTTTGTCACGCTTGAAATAGAGATAAGTTTTTTATCACGCTTAAAATAAGATATCATTTTTGTCACGCTTAAAATAGAGATATCATTTTTGTTAGGCTTAAAATAGAAATACCATTTTTGTCAGGCTTAAAACCGAGATATTTTTTGTCACGCCTAAAATAGAGATATCATTTTTGTCACGTTTAAATAGAGATACCATCTTTTCACGCTTAAAAGAGAGATATTGTACTTTGCAACGCTTAAAATAGAGATATCATTTTTGTCACGCTTAAAATAGAGACATTATTTTTTGTCACGCTTAAAATAAAGATTGCATTTTTTGTCACACTTAAAATAGAGATATCATTTTTTTTGTCATGATTAAAATAGAAATATCATTTTTATGACACGCTTGAAATATAGATATCATTTATGCCACGCTTTAAATAGAGATATAATTTTTGTCACGCTTAAAATAGAGACACGATTTTTTTACGTTTAAAATAGAGATATTTTTGTCTCTAACGCTAACATTAGAAGTAGTATTTCTGTTTGTCTATCATTCTTAAGTTTGCAATATATTTTTTTCTCTTACCCTCGAGTTATAAATATTAATTTTCTTTGTCTGTCACGCTAAAAATAGAAATATCATTTTTGCCTGAAACGCTAATTTTAGGAGTATTATTTTTGTCTGTCTTTCGTGCTCAAGTTAGAATTATAATTTTTGTTTTTGTGCCAGGCTCACGTTAAAAGTATAATGCACGTTTGTTTGTCGTGCCCAGTTGTGTTTATCTGTCACGTTCAAGTTTAAGATATCATTTCTGTTTATCTGTGCCTCTCTAGTTAGAAAAATCACTTTGTCTGTCACGCTCAAATTAGAAATATCAGCTCACTGCTATCTGTACTTATTGATTGGACGCGTCTTCTTCTCTTGTCCCCTCTCTCCTCGTTCATACCAACGCGTAGCGGAAATTAAGAGAATCTTCTGTCAATGTCAGCGCGTAATAATCGAACTCTCTCCCTTCTGTTCGCAGTGCTTCTCGACCCAGAACACAACAACAACAGCAACATGTCAGCCAGGTTGATTTGTGTGCGTGTGTACGCTGATTTGCATGAGAACAAAATAGAAAAAAGATTTAAAACAAAAAAAAAAAAAAAGAAGCAAATACTGTTTTCCTTTTTTGGGGGAGCAAACATGAGCCATGAAAATTGGTTGATATTTGACTTTAAATTTGAATTCGAACCCGGAATTAATTTCTAGTCGACCGTTTAAAGGCTTCAAAATATTTTTTTAGGATTCCGAACAACCATGCTGTAAACAGATGGCCATGTGTTGTCGATCGCGTAATAATGGATGAAAATGGCCGACTATTTTACTATATCGTGAACAGTCGGAATTCTAAAGTGGTTTTGATACGTTAAAATTGACCAAGAGAAAATAACTATGGCTTGAATTAGGATTAAACTGCTATTCACAATTTAAGAATAAAAAGACAACATACATAATATAGTTAAACGTGACAGATCGACAAAATATCTTAACTTTAAACGTTAGAAAAAAAAAATCGAAAATGATATTTCAAATTGAAACGTGAGATGACCAACGAAAATAATATTTTAAATTAAAATATGACAAACCAACAAAATATTTCAAATTAACACATGACAGACCAATAAAAACAATATTTTAAATTTACACATAATAGACTAATCAAAATGATATTTCAAGTAAGCACATAACAGACCAATAAAAATAATATTTCAAATTAACACATAATAGACTAACAAAAATGATATTTCAAGTAAGCACATGACAGACCAATAAAAATAATATTTCAAATTAACACATAATAGACTAACAAAAATGATATTTCAAGTAAGCACATGACAGACCAATAAAAATAATATTTCAAATTAACACATAATAGACTAACAAAAATGATATTTCAAGTAAGCACATGACAGACCGATAAAAAAAATATTTCAAATTAACACATAATAGACTAACAAAAATGATATTTCAAGTAAGCACATGACAGACCAATAAAAATAATATTTCAAATTAACACATAATAGACTAGCAAAAATGATATTTCAAGTAAGCACATGACAGACCAATAAAAATAATATTTCAAATTAACACATAATAGACTAGCAAAAATGATATTTCAAGTAAGCACATGACAGACCAATAAAAATAATATTTCAAATTAACACATGATAGACTAACAAAAATGATATTTCAAATAAGCACATGACAGACCAATGAAAATATTATTTCCAACTAAAGAAAAAACAGACTGACAAAATATTTAACGTTAAAACAAGACAAACCCACAAAAATAATATTTCAAATCAAATTAAAAAATGACAGACTGACAAAATATTAAAAAATGGAAATGTGAGACGACCATCAAAAATAATATTTTAAATTAAAATATGACTGACTGACAAAATATTTTAAATTAAAACATGACAGACCAATGAACATAATATTTCAAATTAAAACGTGACAGACCGACAGAAATAACATTTTAAATTGAAACGTGAGATAGCAACAAAATAATATTAAAAAAAAATATGACAAACTGACAAATTTAATATTTCAAAATGATACATGACAAACCAACAAAAATTATATTTCAAACTGACACATGACAGACAAATAGATAGACCATACTACAGATGTTGTTACAAAGATTCTGAAACACGTTTAAGATGTTTCAATTCACTTTTCAAATCTATCCATCCAAACGCTATATTAACTTCATGTCAGGCTGAAAGAGTAGTATTTGCTCTGCTCGATCTCAGAAAATCATCTGCCCAGGATTCTATCCTCTTTCGATAAAGGGAATTTTTTTTATCGTTATTTTCCTGAGGATAACTCATGATGGCTTATACTGACTGTTTATCGAGTCTGTCCAAAGTGGCATCTGCTGTGAAGGGACCTGTATTCCTAATATAAACTAATCTTACGCCTAAATTTGTCGCGGTAGAGGAGAGGCGAGCTAAATGCTATTTTAAATTAAGTATGAAAGTGAGACCAATAAATCGACAGACATAGCGTCTAATAAAGCTGCTAGGACACAACTAAAAATGAAAATCTTTAGCTGCGTGTATGCCCCCCCCCCTCTCTCTCTCTCCTTCCTTCTCGATAATTCGTTGGGAGGAGTAGAGTAGTTCGTCCTTCACCTTGACCGATGAGTATCAGTAGTTGTAAAAGCCTGCAGAAGGCATTGGCTTCCGAGGCAACAGGTTCTGCAGGCTGAAAATGCACCATATAATGGCCACATGTGAAAATTCGCCTTTCCGTTCAGTGGGAGACGAATTTGAACTTGTTTTTATTTATATATAATCGCGGAACTTGTAGAAATTCCGCAGCGAACTCCTTCATATGTAATATACTGATGTTGACATTCTCTGGATGTTCAGCGTAAATGGAGACGTCTTGAAATTATTGTAACTCTTTTATTAAAACTGCAAAGGTATTTATCTAAGCTAGCAGGGACGCCGGGTGTAGCCCATTCGAAAAATAAGCATAAATATGATATTTTAATTCATGCAAATTTCGTATATATTATTATAGAGTCAATTTTCTATCGGTTCTTATAGATATCTATAAAAGCGAAATTGTCTGTCTAGGTGTGTGTGTGTGTGTGTGTGTGTGTGTGTGTGTGTGTGTGTGTGCGTACATTTCCCTCTCAAACTATTCTGTCAATTTTCAATCAACAGAATCGAGATTTGAGATAAGAGGTATTGTGATTTGGAAAAATCTGTTTAATCGGTTTTTGGCTAGAAATTTCGCTGTCAAGGGGTCAACGTTCAACCTTTGAAAACTCTACCAAATTCCTCCGCCAATTTTGGGTGGAAACACTTGACATTTTAGATGCAGATTACTTGGACATGAATGAAACTTTTTAATTTGATTTGAGCCCAAAACAATAAATTTTAAGGGGTCAAAATTGGGGTCAAAGTTGAAAAAATTTGACCTCTACGGTTTCTACCAAATTACTCAGCCAATTTTTGGTCTAAACATTTGTAATTTTACAGACATGGCGCAAGGTTTTATAATCGTTTTTTTTTTTTTACCGAAAATTTGGTTACCAAGGGGTCAAGTTCAAAAGATTTGACCTTTGTGGTCTCTAGCAAACTATTCAGCCAATTTTGTGTGGAAACATTTGAAATTTTACATAAATGATATTCAGACATGCAGCAAGATTTTAAATCAGTTTTTGGGCGAATATTAGGCTGCCAAGAGGTCAAAGTTGAAAGAGTTCACTTTTGAAAACTCTTCCAAACTCCTCCGTCAATTTTAGGTCTAAACACTTGAAAGTTTAGATGTAGGTTACCTGGATATGAGTCAATCTTTTTAATATATATATATATATATATATATATATATATATATATATATATATATATATATATATATATATATGCATATAAAGTTATGGACAGTACATAGGGCCCGAGCAAAACCGACCTGAATTGGTAGTATATTATGAAGTTATAGTTTCAAAAAAATATATATCCATATGATTTGGGCGCATGAGCTTGAATCAAAATCGAGACCGAAATTCAACTTTATGAAAAATTCTTGGTAAAATTATTTATTTGATAATTTGATAGATGATTTGAGTACCCTCAGCTGTAATCGAAACAAAAACTAAAACTTATTCTTGGTTATTACAAGAAATGGAAGGTCGTAACAATTAAAAGGCAGTCACTCGGAAGGAAAAAGATGTAAGCCTGACACACGAAATATATATATATAAAGCTGAATGTGTGTGTGTGTGTGTGTGTGTGTGTGTGCGTGTGTGTGTCTGGTCACGAATAGGCTTCTATATGGTTGACTATTTCAAAAAACTAATTACGTATAATGATAGATGTATCGAGACACAGGAATGGGTATGTGTGATCTGGCAGAACGGTGGTTCATTAAAATTGTGAGGTCTGCGTTGGCAATGCCGTAAAAAAGTATGGAAATAAAAAAAATTAAAATAAAAAAAACAACGTTTACACGTGTTTTTGATATAGATGTACATAAGAATACTTTGATAAGTATGTTTTAACTTAAATAGGGATGGTATGATAAAATTGTGGGGTCTGCATTCGCGCCTGGCCTCCTTAGAATGGAAATAGGCACAAACATTAATAAATAATTTTCATATATATATTCAATTACACTTATTTTAAATAAGGTAATAATTATTCTCACAATATTTGATAACGTTGCAGATTACATGCGGATTTTTGAAGCACTCTGCTATGACACGAACCTGGAACTAATCTTCACTCACTGAACTGAAATTGACAGACTTATGTCAGATATGTTGCCAAAGTTGCTGATGAAAATTGTAGGATTGTTCTTCCGCTTCGGAAAGAATCTCACCAGCTATACCAAGTTGAAATACGTTCTAAGATGGAGCACGATTGCGGCATGTGAGGAGGATCTGCTTAGAGTACCCTTACGGCCTAGTGGCCGTGCTATGCCACAAGGGAGACAACAATGCAAAAAAAAAAAGCAACAACAATAACAATAAAATCTAAAGCCGGCTTGCCAGAACACTATGCATGCAAATGTAGGCACATTTGGGAATGTTTTATTAATTTGAAAGTATAAATTGTTTTTTTGTTTTTTTACTAATTGCCATAAAATTGTAACCATAGAATATGATTATAATCTTTAAAACGCCTGCAAATTTTCATGTAGTTTTGTCTCATAGAACCAAAGGTATAAGTATTTCAATATTCTATTTGGCTTCGAGTATCTCTCTCTCTCTCTCTTTCTCTCATTCCCTCTTTCTATCCATCTCTCTCTCTATCTCTCTCTGTTTCTGTCTCTGTCTCTCTCTCTCTCTCTATATATATATATATATATAGAGAGAGAGAGATAAGTAGATAGATTGATAGATAGATTGATGTAAGACTTTTTGAAAATTTTATGTTCTAAATCTAAGCGACTACTGATCAGAATTTAACAAATGAAGACTAGTAAGAAAAGTAATGGCCTGAATTGTGTCGTAAGATATATAAGATTTGCCCCTAAAGTCGAACAACAAGAGAATCATCCATCATCCAGAGTCTAGCTTTGGCACTTTTTAAAGCTATAAAATGATTCAATCATAGTCATTTTCCCAAGTTTTGCATATGAATTACAAAATATCTTATATGTCCCCAAAATGTCTGGCTTTGATTAAGGAGAGACTAAAACATTCCCTATTTGGTTTTCATACTTAAAATAAATTTACTGATCTTGTGAAAATCCGTCGCCTCTGTTGAAAGTTTTACGCAGACATGCAAACATAGATGCATACATTTATATATTGGTAGCTCAAATTTTCGATCCAAACCGATGAAAAAGCTTGCCCTATCTCTGATTACCCTTTTTGTTAAATTTCAAATGTTTAGACCAGAAATTGTCTGAGTAATTTGGTAGAGACCGAAGTGGTCAATTTTTTTTTAATTTGACCCCTATTATGACCCCTTAACATTTGTTTTGGGCTCAAATTAAGTTATAAAGTTAGATTCATGTCCAAGGAACCTATATCTAAAATTGCAATTGTTTAGACCCAAAATTGGTGGAGTTCGGAAGAGTGCTCAAAGATCAAATCAATAAACTTTGACCCCATAACAGCCAAGTCTTGGCCAAAACCCGATTACAAAGATTTTCCCAAATCTCAGTACGCTGTATATCAAATTTCGAGTCTGTAGACTGAAAATTGACAGAGTTATTGTGTAGGGAAATGTACACAGATAGGCAGTCACACACACACACACACACACACACACACACACACACACACACACTTTTATAGATATATTAGCATTTCAGCCCGGCATTGCCCGGGTGTTTGCAGATGTATGTTGAGCAAAAAAAAAAAAAAGAAACAAAGAGCGGTCAATTTTTTAAAACTTTGACCACTATTATAACTCCTTAACATCTATTGTTTTGGGCTCAAATCAGTTATTAAGTTAGATCCATATCCAAGGAACCTATATATAAAATTTCCAGTGTTTAGACCCAAAATTGTCGGAGGAGTTTGGTAGAGTTTTCAAAAGTCAAATCGTTGAACTTTGACCCTTAACAGCTAAATTTCTGGCTGAAAACGGATCACATACATTTTCCCAAATTTCAGTACCCTGTCTATCAAATTTCGAGTCTGTAGACTGAAAATTGACAGAATTATTGACACAGATACACAGACACGTTCACTTATATATATATATATATATATATATATATATATATATATATATACAGTCCTAGTCAAAATCATAAGACCACTTAAGAAAGTAAGCGTTTACGCATATTATCGAATTTTTAATCAAACAAATCGTTGAAACCATTGCCAAAAGGGAAAATATGATGGGGGAAAAATGAAATCTGCTCCATTCGAAACCTGATCTAATAATTATTTTTCAAAAAACAAACATTTTCACCTGGTCAAAATGATAAGACCACTCTAATAAAATCGGCTAGTTTTGAAAAAATGAATACGAAAAGCTTTCTATGTTACTTAAAGCAAGTTGTTACTGGATAAAAAACATCTTACTAAATTATAAATGACAAAAGGGAAACCATTATCAGAGTTTGAGAGAGGAAGGATCTTTGAGCTTAATAGGGGTGGACTCTCCCATAGATCCATTGCAAACGAAGTGAATCGTAGCAAAACGGTCATCACATATTTTTAAAGAAATCAAGATTAATATGGGCACAAAAAGAGTCCAGGTCGATCAAAAAAAAAAAAATAAATAAAATAAAATAACCCCATCACTGGATCGCCGTATCAGAAGTTAAAAAAGAAAAAACTCCAGTATGAGCTCAAGTAGATTGAAAAGCCAAACAGCAGCAGAATGTAGTCCTAAAACCATCAGAAGATATCTGAAAATGAAGCGTTTCAATCATTTAAAGCGACTGCAGAAACCACGTATTCTTGAACAGCATAAAACTAACCGACTTAAATATGCCGCGAAATACCAGACTTGGGATGAAGAGAAGTGGGAAAATGTAATTTTCTCCGATGAGAAAAAGTTTAATCTAGATGGTCCAGATGGATTTCAACACTATTGGCATGATAAAAATGTGCCCAAAGAGACCTTTTCAGCTCGGCATAGTGGAGGAGGGTCTTTAATGCTCTGGGGTGCTTTCTC
>NC_136487.1:154912164-154927164 GCF_053919585.1 Euprymna scolopes | reverse complement strand
GAGAGAACAGGACTTTTTTTTATTGTTTTCATGAAAATAAAGTTTCGAGATTTTTAATTTTTTTTTTTTTTTTACTTATTTAGTCAGTTTGTGTTTTTTTTTAAATTGTTTTTGTGAAAGGTGAGTTTTTTTCAAAACTTTTGTTTTGTTTCTATTTAATTTTTTTAAAGTATTATAAATTTCACTAACATGCTGGAGAAATGTTTAATAATTTGGTATTTTTTTAGATTAGGTCCACCTCCACAATTTTCCTTTCAATGACGACATTTATAGGTTTCCGAGTATGCTGAACACGCAAATTGCATTGAAATTTTGCGGAAATAAATAGTTGTATTATGCATTGTATTCTTCGGCGGCCATCTTTTTACGTGCACACGCGCCATAAACAAATACACACACGTAAAAAAGATGGCCGCCAAAGATTACAATGCATAATACAACTTTTTATATCTTGATAACTACTTATTTCTGCAAAATTTCGATGCGATTTTCGTATTCAGCATAGTCGAAAACCATTTCAAGTCGTCATTTAAAAGAAAATTGAGGAGGTGGACCTAATCTAAAAATTTATCAATAATTTTTAATCCCGTACGCCTCCCGATACATTGCTTCGTCAACATGCGACCATTTTATATCTCCCGAAGACACTTCCGTATTTAGAAAAAAAAAAAATAAATAAATAAAAAGTGACCGATTTACCAGAACGTGGTAACTAAAAAGTGAGTATCCCTTTCAAATGTTGAAATGATTTTTTTTTTTTTCAATTTTTTTTCATAATCTGGTTAGTGTTCAATCAATAATAATCCAGTGAAAAAATTTCCAAAAACCTATTAGTATAGAAACTCCACCACGTAAGTAAATAAATAAAAAATGTTACGTGCGCATGCGTTAGCCTTGACTAGGGGGTACTAAGGGAACGACCATTAAATAATTCTGCGGGTCGCCATGGAACTCAACGCCCAAGGAGTATCAAAATAGTTTTCATGATCTGAAGAAATTTTTTTTTCCGAAAAGTGGGTGATCACTTTTCCATCTAAATTTAACTTAAAATGAGCACCCACTTTCTGGCCACCCGAGGAAGGGGCATTTATTTTCGTGTTTATTGGCTTAAAGGTTTTTTTGACAAGGCAGTTTGGTACGCGAATGCATATTTAACAGTTTTCGTTTATGCTCACGCATAGCATAAACAAAGGCTACGTCTGTGAAATGGAAAATAGTCCCAGAGTTCAGGGGTTAATACCATGCAAAAGAAATCAAACAAAAAGACTTTTAAGCCAAGAAACACACAGAAAGAAAAAAAAATAGCATCCATTTTTTTTCTATCGAATTCATTTGCTGTTTTTATTGAAAACTATTTTCCCCCGGATTTTTGATATAATTTTCCATTAAGGGCTGTGCGTCTCACGTTCGTAAATAACAAAATTTTTTTTGTAGATTTTGGTGTGCTAAAAACGAATCTGCAAACCGTTTCCGTCACAAAAAAATAGTTTTTATGATATGAAGAAATTACTTTTTCGAAAAAGTGGCGATCACTTTTCCATGTAAATTTAACTTAAAATGAGCACCCACTTTCTAGCCACCTGAGAGAGGGGGGATTTTTTCCCATGTTTATTGGCTAAACAGCTTTCGTTTATGCTTACGCATAGCGTAAACGAAGGCTACGGCTGTTAAATGGAAAATAGTCCCAGAGTTCAGGGGTTATTACCATGCAAAAGAAATCAAACAAAAAACTTTTTAGCCAAGAAACAGAAAAATGCCCCTCTCTCAGGTGGCCAGAAAGTGGGTGCTCATTCTAAGTTAAATTTACATTGAAAAGTGATCACCCACTTTTCGAAAAAGTAATTTCATGAATGTCATGAAAACTTTTTTTTTTGCTACGTAAACGGTTTGCAGATTCGTTGTTAGCACACCGAAATCTACAATAAAATATTTCGTTATATATGAACGTGAAACGGGCCTTAAAGTAAAATAATACCGGATTTTTTTGAGCAGATTTGCCGTTTAGTTGTACAAATATCCTCAAACCAGGTAATCACTAAAAGGAATTTTTAAAAGTCGTCACCTGTATCGAGCAAAAGTTTAAAACCACCGATTATATGCCAGCTTACATCATGGTAACATATATTGAGTGAGTTCCTAACAGTATTTTTAGTTTAAACTCATTTTCCCAAAATTTCCCCAAACTTAACATGTTCGATACAGTCTGCCGCCATTTGTATTTTTCAGATATACCGATAAACATTGAATGTTTTTGAACCGATTATACATTACATAAAAACACTAAAATCTTATCCAGTTAGGTAGAACACTTACTTTTCTTGCCTTTGATAACATTTATTTGTTATATATTTATTTTTTGACAACTTCTTTGTATCTGTGTTTAGTAATATAAACCCTTTTCATTTAATGTAACGTTTAGTCGGCTCGAAAAATAGTGTTTATTGGTGTATTTGAAAGCTACAAATGGTGGTGGACACTGTTGATTACTTTAAGTTAGAGAAAGTGAGTTAAAACTAAAAAAACTATACAAAATACTGTCAGAAACCTATCCATTATGCCAGCCTATGTCATGGTAACATATGTTCGGTGAGTTTCAGACACTGTTTTGTATAGTTTTTAGTTTTCAACTTACTTTCCCAAACTTAACGTATTCAACAGAATTCGCGACCATTTCTGTTTTTTGAGCCAATTAAACATTTTACATTACATAAAAACACTAAACAATTATCCAATTAGGTAGAAACGTAAATTACCTTACCTTTGCTTTCATTTATTTGTTTTTGGACGACTTTTTCGAATCTGTGTATAGTAACCCCCCTCCCCCCACCATCAACCAAATATTAATTACTAAATCACATTTTTTAAAACAACAACAACAAAAAAAAAAAGCATTTAGCGTTTCAACATTTTTGCTACGTTCGGCTTCATCCACTGATTGTTGGTCAAGTCCAAAACATGAATGATTGACAGAAACTCTCGAGGATCCAGATCAAATTCTGCAAGAGCACCATTTTTTTCAGTTTCGCCTTCTTTTTCACTTTTTGCAGTGGATTACTGTACTAATATAAGAAACATGCATTTTCTCTTTTATTAAATTTTTCCATTACACCAAATTGAGCCACTGCAATGCGTGGCAGGGTACAGCTAGTATATATATATATATATATATATACATATATATATATATATATATATATATATATATATATATATATAAGGCTATATATCTGTCTTTCTATCTGTCTGTCTCCATATTTTAAAACTCTATTTTTTCCGAAACTAATTGTCGCAAAGCGGCGCTAGTGGTCTAAAATGATTGGCTTTTTTATGAACCGTTCTTTTATGGGTCTTTAGACCGATAAAATAGTTTTTATAGTTTTTAGTTTTTAACCGGTAAAAAGAGGTAAAATTACAAAAAATCATTATACATTTTGACCATTCATTTTAGTTTATTTTTAATTTTTTTTATCAATTTATGTGCGTGTCACGTTGGTACAGTGGTAACGTCACCAGCTTTGAATTCTACAGTCTTGCTTTCAGTGTCGATTGTAGCTGATGGCACCCAAATACTTTTTACTTTTAACTTTTGAAATTACGACTCTATAATAATATACGAAATCGGGACAAAATACTTATCATGCTCTAATCAGGAACCCACGGTGGTGCATTGAAATGAATCATTAAATATGCCCCCGCAGTGATTTAGTCGACAATACACTATACTCTACATTGCACTGTAGAGAACCTATTTTTTATTTTATAAGATTTTCATATAACGGTCTTAATTAATGTTAAAATGCAAAACTCAAGTATCATGATATGATTGTGCTCTAAGTAGGAACATTCATTTCGAACACGCCCCTGTCATATCAAAGAACTTTCTGTTGATTTTATGCGTGTGCGGTGGTCAAACTTCTCAAATGCAAATATGTTTTGGTCAAAATCGGATTGTTCCTTCTTTAATTGGATTATTTCGGTTATCGATTTTTGATGATTGGAGGAATTCTGATAGAAAATCTATCAAAGGACACTCCCAGACATATCAAGTACATTTGTCTGAAATTAAAAAAGAAAATATCGCTCAAGCGATTTCGGAGTCCATAGGGAACGAACTCACACACATACGCAAACACAAACACACAAACAAACACAGAAACACACGTACACACACAAGGTAGCTTTATATATAAGTAGAGATATATGTGTGTATTTCTCTCTATCTATCGATATATCTAATTATTTCTACCTATCTACATTTTAAATTATGTATCTTTATCTATCTACCTAACTTTCTATCTATATTCTATCTATCTGTCTAGCTATCTTTCTTGCTTTTTATATGTATGTATATATGTGTCTATCTATCTATCTATCTATCTATCTATCTTTCTTTTTATATGTACGCATGTATGTATGTATGTTTGTATGTATGTATGTATTTATCTATGTGTCAGGTCATGTCATATGCTACTGGTACCATGTAACCCAGTACTACCTGCCTCATGGTCGGGTCACCGGCGACTAAACTTGTTCCCCCACCAGACTTGTTTGGTGAGGAGGGCGGCTAGTCTCCCTGGAGGATTAAAAACAAGACCTTCCAAAGGGCGAATGAACTCTTTTTCTGGGTCAACGGCCAACTAGCACCGTGCATATTTGTGTGTGTGTATATGTGTATTGGGGTGGAGAGGGCTCCCGTAAGCCGTGGTGAAGGCAACCTTTCTAGGAGAAGCAAATCTCTGATTTAAAAAACCATAAAGCGGGAGACCAGTACCCGCATTAAGCTGGTCTGCAGTTTAATTTGTTGCTGGCTATCTTGCTCTTGCTTGTTGCTGGATCTCAAAATTTTGAACCGAGAGAGAGACTTAGCTGTCGTACAAAGCTAAGACTCTGTAACATCATCTTTGTATAGATACTCCCTCAGGCATTTGGGCTCATGGATTTTAAATGTCTGAGGGGGTGGCACTCGTCTGACAAGACGTTGCAATCATCATTTATCTATCTATCTGTCTATCTATCTGTATTCTGTCTATCTATCTATCTATCTATCTATCTATCTATCTATATTCTAGCTATCTTTTTTATATATATGTATGTGTGTGTGTGTATCTATTAATCTACCTAACTTTCTATCTATCTATCTATCTATCTATCTATCTAACTATCTTTCTGTCTTTTTATATGTATGCATGTATGTATGTTTGTATATGTATATGTATATGTATAGTCAAGTCATGTCATATGCTTCTGGTACCATGTAACCCAGTAATACCTGCCTCATGGTCTCTACCAGACTTGTTTGGTGAGGAGGGTGGCAAGTCTTCCTGAAGGATTAAGAATAAGACCTTCCAAAGGGCGAATGAACCCTTTTTGGGGTCCACGGCCAACTAGCACCATGTGTATTTGTGTGTGCGTATGTATGTGTGTGCTGGGGGTGGAGAGGACTCCCGTAAGCCGTGGTGAAGGCAACCTTTCTAGGAGAAGCAAATCTTTGATTTAAAAAACCATAAAGCGGGAGACCAGTACCCGCATTAAGCTGGTCTGCAGTTTAACTTGTTGCTGGCTACCTTGCTCTTTCTTGTTGCTGGATCTCAACATCTTGAACCGAGAGAGAGACTTAGCTGTCGTACAAAGCTAAGACTCTGTAACATCATCTGTGCATGGATACTCCCTCAGGCATTTGTCTATAAAAATGGTCCTGTGGCGATGGAAGTCATTTTCGGGTTCATGGACTTTAAGTATCTGAGGGAGTGGCACTCGTCTGACAAGACGTTGCAATCATCATGTATGTATGTATTTATCTATCTATCTGTATTCTATCTATCTATATTCTATCTATCTTTTTATATGTATGTATCTATATTCTATCTATTTATCTATCTATCTATCTATCTATCTTTCTTTTTACATGCATGTATGTATGTATCTATCTACCTAACTTTCTATCTATATTCTATCTACCTATCTATCTATCTATCTATCTATCTTTCTTTCTTTTTATATGTATGTATGCACCTATGTATCTATGTATCTATCTGTCTATCTCTTTCTTTTATATGAATATTATGTATGTATGTATGTATGTATGTATGTATGTATGTATGTATGCATGTATGTATGTATGTATGTATCTATCTATCTATCTACCTAACTTTCTATCTGTATTCTATCTATCTATCTGTCTATAAATATTCTAATTATCTATCTATTTTTAAACATTCTATCTATCTATCTATCTATCTATAAATATTCTAATTATCTATCTATCTATCTATCTATCTATCTATCTATCTATCTATCTATCTATCTCTGTTTCTTTCCCACTGCGAGTACTACTAAAATAGCTAATAACGTCGGCAGCAGTTACCGTCTGAGAAGGCGTAGAAAGCGGGATTTTCATTTTTCTTTCGACTTTATTGATTACGTAACACGGTAACAAGATGGCGACGGATAAAAATGTGCTGAGAAAGTGGCGGCAATCGCAAAGTACGCGGAGAAGATGTGAAGGTGGGGGGCGTACAACATGTTAAGATGGAGATGGAGTAGGAAAACGAAGGGAAGAAGGAAGCTGCCTGCTGGTTAAGTATAAAAAGGTCGGCTTGTGAACATCTGCTAACAGACAGGAGATTTGGAATATTAGAACTAGAATCAAAGTGCAGCATCCTCCTCGGCATTACCGCTTCATTTTCAGTTGTAGAGTTCGGTTTATAACCTGTCATTTGAAAAACTTTCATTCGTGTGTGTGGGGGGGGGGGCGACGATATGACTTTTTATTTAATCTATCAAGTATCCATCTTTTTATGAAGCTAGATTTCTTTCAATCATAACCAGAACACGTGTCGACATTTTATATCGTGTGAACGAGAGAGAAAGAAAAGAGAGAGAGAGAGAGAGAGAGAAGAGAGAAAGAAAAAGAGAGAAGAGAGAGAGAGAGAGAGAGAGAGAGAGAGAGAGAGAGAGAGAGAGAGAGAGAGAGAGAGAGAGAGCACAGGATTATATATTTAAACACCGTGCAAATATCTATCTATCTATCTATCTATCTATCTATCTATCTATCTATCTATCTATCTATCTTTGTACGAGAGACCTTCAATAAGTTTCTAGACTTTTTAGTACAGTCCTTTAAACTTGCCGTAGATCCTTAAAAATTCAGAATGTTATTGCTATGCATCTTATGAGACGACTGACTAATGTTTATGATTAAAGGTGCAAATGAACAGCTACAACAGGAATTGGAATATACCCCACTAAAGCCTGATTGCCACAACAGGTGAATTTAAAAAAATTCAATCTGGACTTAAGAACACTTAAGAAGAACGGTATGCAATAAAATTGTTTTAAACTTTGAAAATAGCAAAGAAGCGTATGGAATAATTTAGATTGCTTTGAACCATATTGCATGAATCGAGCATCAATTCTTGAGTGGCATAAGAGATTCAAGGAAGATAGGGAATTTGTGGGGGATGAGGAGAAGTGTGGAGGAGTAAGGAAGTCAAAACACCAAAGTTGATTGGCTAAATAAAGAATTTAATGGATAAGGATCGTCGTGTATCTATAGATGCATTAAGTGCACAGTTTGATGTCAGTGTGGGAACTGTGAGCACAATTATTCGCGAGGAACTGTGAAAAATTTCTCCCACTCTATATCTGTGCCTAAATCAAAACGTGGATTCCATGAACAAAGCTTCTTTCTTAGAACTGCACGCCTGTGGAACTCTGTTCCGTCTGCCTATTTCCCACCGGACTGCAACTTGGATGTCTTCAAGTCCAACGTTAACAAATTCCTAATGAACCGCCCCCTTAAGTAAACACTTCATCAAATCTCCACACTAACGTAATGTACTTGCAATAACCCTTATCCCTGAGTGTCTTCCGGGCCTTGATAAGTGGTGATCACTGTGTAAAAAAAAAAAAAAAAAAAAAAGATGCGGAAGATTTACGCCTAAGCTCAAGGGAAATCCTTAGAGGCTGTCGTTATGAGACAGTTGAGGATATGAAAGAGGTTTTGACGAGGATCATAGACACGTTCATATAAAAGGACTTCTATTGTGCCTTCAATAGGTTGTTGGTACTGTACAACAAGTGCATTGCAGCCGGAGGAGATAACTTCGAAGGGGACTATAGTTTGATATGTGTACTATCAGTAAAAGTGTCCATACGAAAAAAATATCTGGAAGCTTCAAATCTGTCTATCTATTTTATGTGCCAAAATATTCGCCAGTTTTTGATTTCAGTTTTGTTAAAAAATAAACCTTTCATTTGAAATGTTCCAATTAGCTTAACTCGCAAATAATTCTTCAAGTGACCCATCTCTTACTAAATTTCCGTCTGTCACTTTCACCCTCCCTCGATGTATTTTTGTTTAAATGATGCCGCGGAGTTTAGCTTTCTAAACAAAATTCATTATTTCAGCATGATCCGTAAGCTGCACGAGTACCAACGCTTTTGTAATTGTTTCTCTGTCTATTTCCCCCCCCTCTCTCTCTCTCTCTTTATATATATATAAAATTGATGAATCGCACAGGTAAGAAATTCATTTTTATACGATGAAAAGGTTAGTAATTGCAATTAAGAATAGGAAATTGGATCAAATTTTTGTAACATGTCTTCTTCCTAAGATTAAGGGTGGTGGTGTTTGATCAACACTGCTTGGGAGCCATGATGTAATATACTGTTTTGTTCTTAAATCCCCGAAACAGTGTTTCATGGTAAACAACTGATGGTCCCTTGAAAAATAAATAAAAATTGGTATTATAGTAAATTCGAGAGAGTTGATGCAGTGATTGCAGGTGATTAAATGACTTACTGACTAGATGTTTTTTAACGAATGATAAAAAGTAATTTTTTGTATGGTTTCAAATGTTAAAAACTTCAAAGACTATATATATATATATATATATATATATATATATATATATATATATATATACTAGTGTTTCATCCTTTCGGGAATCATCAGTGCAGGGTGTTACAATTAACGCCAATTACACACACACACACACACACATACACACATATATGTTTGTGTGTGTGTATGTGTGCGGTGTGTGTGTGTGTGTGTGTGTGTGTGTGTGTGTCTAGTCAAATCTAATAAAGAAAGGAAAAAATGAGTACAAACATGTATCCCGTAGTCCAATGGCAAAAAAAGAAAGGAAGAGAAAGCAAGAAAGAAGGAGTGGGCGAGAGAGAGAGAGAGAGAGAGAGAGAGAGAGAGAGAGAGAGAGAGAGAGAGAGGATATAGAAAACTAAAAAGAGAGAAGAGGAAGACAGATGAGGAGAGTGAATATAAGCAGAAGAAAAATATCTGGGGAAAAGGCATACCACCGGATGCCAGGGATTCACTCACTATGCCATACATTCCTACCGAAAGATCTTTTTAAGATTCTAACCGATCCTTTTGATGCAATTGTTTGTATCTCTTTCACTTGGTTCACCGAGTATATTTGCCTGGTTGATTTTGAAATTCTTTTTCATGAGTCTTGTTGCTCCTATGATTATTGGAATTCATAGCTATTATGTCTCAGTGACACTTTTGGCGTGAACGAAAGTTAAAACAAAACAAAAAAGGTACCAGGGAAGGAACTGGAGGCATAACGACGTAGACAAGAATAAGAGAAAGAGAGAGAGAGAGAGAGAGAGAGAGAAAGAGAGAGGGGGTATATATATATATAGCTAATCGAGCCAGAGATGTCTCGTGTCGCGGGGTTCGAATCGTTCGACTGGTAGTAATTATGACACCCTGCACTGAAGAATCCCGAAAGGATGAAACACTAGTGTCTGTAGGTATTTAATTATTATAGTAAAAAAATAATTATGACAGCCCCTTTAAGAAATACGTTTCTTATCGTTGAGCACTTTCTGTTGAATTAAAAAGTCGGTCAATTTAGCTCTTATGCGTAGATCATCGTATAACGATTTGATCACTGTCTGTCTGACGTAATGAACATTTAAATTAAAATGTTTAAAATTCAACGCTATTTCACATGATTAATGGATGTGGCCTCCGCTAATCGAGCCAGAGATGTCTCGTGTCGCGGGGTTCGAATCGTTCGACTGGTAGTAATTATGACACCCTGCACTGAAGAATCCCGAAAGGATGAAACACTAGTGTCTGTAGGTATTTAATTATTATAGTAAAAAAATAATTATATATATACATATATATATATATTTATATATATATATATATATATATATATATATATATATATAGAGAGAGAGAGAGAGAGAGAGAGAGAGAGAGAGAGTAGAAACGAGAGTGGAAAGGTGTGTGTATGTGTGTGCACGCACGTGCGCACGCGCATGCGTCTGTGTATTTTCGGTTGTCCTAGTCTTTCGGGTATTTCATTAGCCATTTTCAGAGAATAATAGTGATAATAATACGAATGTTTTCATTAATAATAATAATAATAATAATAATAATAATAATAATAATAATAATAATAATGATGATGATGATGATGACCAACTTTTCGATCACTTTTAAACGCGCAAAAACAAATACAATGAGAAGATTAACGAGCTTATTGCTCAGCTTATTGAACAACACAAATACAAACAAGAATTTGAATTCTATTAGACACCATATTCGAGTGTCTAAGGCCTCACTGTACAAAGGTTTGTCAGGACAACCTGACCTGAGGACACTTCACTCTTCAAGTAAACCCTAGACCAAATAGTCCGAGTAGCATAATGTTGCAATATTTTAGATATAATGATGGAGTAGAAATTTACTTGTTGCCCACCACAACATGATGTGACACAAGGTATGAAGTTGGGAATGTCAAGCAAGCACCCCCAAACGAGGGGCACTTTTGTCTAGCGAAAATTGCCTGGGCATCTACAGCAAGATATGACACAAGGTCACAAGTTGGGAATGTCAAGCAAGCGCCCCTAAACGAAGAGCAAAAATTGCTTGGGCATCCCTGTCGGTATTCCCTGGCCCGGCATCTTAGGCAGTTAGCAATAAACTTTCCCTACCCGAGAGCCAAGTGGCAAGGCCTTGAAGGGTGGACCTCCTAGCTAATACCCAGGCGACATACCTTAGTCCGACAGGTACTGAGCCAGTTCTTGGTTCCGTAATTGTATGTCTGATTGTCAAGAACGGATTCTTGAATCGTACTATCTAGTCCCCAAGCATCCGAAACAGTAATGAGACTCATCCTCATCGATATAATGATGGGATATAATTGAAAAAAAGTTTGAAAGTTCTATTTATAGACACTGGCGATAAGAATTGGCCTATCAAATAGAGCCACGTTTCTGCTAACAACCAGTCAGAAACCGGAATAGCTCCAGAAAAATATAGGATCTTTTAGAATTTCTGAACAGAATTTTTCATGTACATACGAAAAAGATCTTTGCATTTCGCCTGTCAAATTTTAAAGTTCAGGACGTAGACATATCAGCTACCCACTGAAAACAATTTTTCGTCTGCAGGACTTATACAGATTTGCTGCCCATCTAAAACTCTTCTGAAATCAAACATGGCTTTCAATTACAAAACATAGTGTTCGAAATAAGATCTCTCGCCAGGGATATACATTGGCTTATACGAGAAAATCAGGTTAAAATGAATATCCAACACGATATTATAATGAAAAAAATGAAACAAGTCTATTGTTATAATGGTTACAATCATCATCATCATCATCATCATCATCATCATCATCATCATCATCATCATCATCATCATCATCATCATCATCATCATCATCATCGTATGAATCCGAAGATTCTATTTGCATTCGTTTTCCTGATGTTTTTCTAGTCAGATTTCTTTCTATATAGGCATCGGGGATTACGGGAGGGGTCGCGTGAAGTTTACCAACATCATACGCGAAAGTGATTTTTTGTGGAACGAATTAGATTGGAACTAGATCGTCAGTCCGTGTTGTTAACAACTAGACCACCATCACATACCAGGCATTACTATAAAAGAGAGACACAATTTAATGAATAACACTTGTCAACACAATATTTTTGGCAGGCAAAGTAAGACTGGTTTCTGGGGTTTTCAAGGGCGCTGAATCCGAATCTGACATTAGTTTTTTCAAATTGGCTCTAGTTTTTTAGATATCACAGGGAGGTCGTTTGTCTGAAATCACCTATTCGCGACCATAGCTAAACGTACAAAAAACGGCTAAATAGTGCATAAATTTCAGATATTGATTTTATGATAATCTTAAACCACAAAGACAGTGTAAAATCTCAATCTAACAAGTTAAGTTAGATATAACATAATTTCATTTATCCTATAACTGAACACTTTTCATAGATTTCGAGGATATACAAAAAATTTGCTAAACATTTGCTGAATTTTAATTCTCCAAGTGAAAAAAACATTTACATAATCAGTTATATATCATAAATTAATGCAAAGCATTATACACTAGATTCTTAGTTACAATGAACACACAAAACAATATTTTATTCACAAAACTAAAATTGACGTTTATACGATTTTCGCTTGTGAGCAACTTTTGGGCAGTCTCTCAAAAGGTTCCAGCAGTAGTCTGCCATCATGTACTCATCTCATTTGCCTTGATACCTCTCTTCCATTGTTTTGATGTCTTGATGGAATCTCTCTCCCTGCTCCTCACTGTAATCGCCAAGATTACCAGGAAATCTGTCGAGGTGGCTAAACAAGAAATGAACTTTAATGCTCATATTTACCCCTAGTTTTCCGTATGCAGTAAGCATCTTACGGACCAATTGCTTGTAATTGTCAGCTTTGTGATTTCCCAAAAAGTTTGTCACTACATCTGTGAAGGACACCCAAGCATTTAACTCAACCGTGTTCATATGATTAGTGAAGTCAGAATCCCTCATGAGCGTTCGAATCTGAGGCCCATCGAAGATGCCACCTTTAGCTTTTTCGATGGAAAGACCTGGAAATTGCCTGCATATGTACTTGAAGCAATCCCCATCCTTGTTCAACGCCTTAACAAACTGCTTCATGAGCCCTAGTTTTATGTGCAATGGAGGGAAGATGATTCTATCCCTGGGTACCAAAGGCTCATTGATGACGTTGGCTGTGCCGACTTCGAGACTTTCTCGTTCTGGCCAGTTCTCCCTTCTCCAGTGCTGGATTCTTGCTCTGCTATCCCACAAACAAAGAAAGCAGGGATACTTTGTGTACCCACTTTGCTGACCAAGCAGAAAATTCACCATTTTCAAGTCCACACAAATCAGCCATTTATGAGTGTTGTAATTCAGCTTTTCAAGAACAAATTTGATAGCATCATACTCTTCTTTCATCTTGGTAGAATGGCCAATTGGTACAGGAGCAAACTTATTGCCATTGTGCAAAAGTACAATTTTTAGACTTGCTTTCGAGCTATCTATGAAGAGACGCCAATCTGCTGGGTCATATGATGAGATCCCCATGCAGTTAAGAAGTGCAGAAACGTCATTACAAAAGACCAGGTCGTCTTCTTTAGAAAAGAAACGAAGCAAGCTGCCTTCCCTTGTCCTATAGTATGTTACTTTTGTGCCAGAATCAAGAATGTTTTTCTCTTGGAGTCGTGATGCAAGAACTTCAGACTGCTCCTTCGACAAAAAAAGGTCTCGCACTAGGTCATTAAGTTCAGATTGATTGAAAAGCTGAGGGCCATTTGAGGGTTCTTCATAGTCACTACAGCTATCATCACTTGATATTGAAAGATCAGCTGGAATCTCTTCGGTTTCATCGATTTCAGGCAAACTGGTGAAAACAGGCACAGGTAGATCCTCAGAGTGCGCAACAGGACGGATAGCAGAATCCAGGCTCGGATACTGCCAATTTGCTTTCTTGTGCTTGTTAAACCCCGTCATGTCATTGAGACAGAAGTAGCAGTCATCAAAATGATTGTTGGGCTCTCTCCACACCATTGGTACAGCAAACTTCAACTTCAGCTTACCGTTGGTCCAACCGCGGAGACTTTCTACACAGGTTTTGCACACCATGTGTGGGGCCCAAGACTTGTCTTGGTCACCAAGTATCATATCGAAGTATGCTTTGTACGCCCTCTTGACAAAGTCTGTAATATTCCTCTTTTGTTGTGCCATCATATACTGTCCACAGATGTAACAAAAGTCATCCGGTTCATATCTGCAACATCTTCTAGAAGAACTCATTTTCTCTCTGGAACTCATTTTCAACTGTGGAATTAAAAAGAAAATTCTTAATTACTGTTTAATTTATACTGCAACTATATTTATGGAACATGTTATTAAGTAATTACAGTATATAATTATATAAAAATTCTCCCTATATAAATAATTATATAAAAATTCTCCCTGAAATACTTCAATATATACATAATCATTATAATGATTCAATAATATCAGAAAATTATTATTTACTGCTTCTATATTGAAGTATTTCAGGGAGAATTTTAGCAGTTTAGGCTTATTTTGGGCTATCAGTATCTTCTAAACTAGAGCCAATCTGGCAAAACCAATCTTATATTCGTAATCAGCGACCTTCAAACCCCAGAAAACACTCCTAGATGGTCTGCCAAAGAAAAAAAATAAAAATTTGTTGACCAGTGTAATTACTAAGATCCGAAACAAAGGTTAGTTTTCAGTGCATTGATGCTGAATATAAATTCGTCCATGGGAAAGTCGACATATGAAAAGTTGAATGCCTATTCGAGATTTTGAATGCTTATTAGGCACAATATTCAAATGTCTGAGGTTAGCACGAGGGTTTTTAAGAACAACCTGGTTTTGAGCTACTTTCTCCCTTGAAGTAAATCCTAACCAAATAATCTAAGTAACATACTATTCGAAGCTCCAATAAGATGGCTCCCTATTAATTCGCATATGTACTTCTGCTAATACCTTCGTTAGCCAGTTATACTCCGGCTCCTGCTGATATATTCTCACACTCTCCCATACACGCTGTTACAATACGAGGAATGATGTACTTTCTCTAAATGATAAAGTAATAGAACAAAAGTGAATACTCCACCAACTTTGTGTCTTATATATATATATATATATATATATATATATATA
>NC_136487.1:154904664-154907164 GCF_053919585.1 Euprymna scolopes | reverse complement strand
ATGTAATCAGTTTTTTAAAATAGTCAACCATATAGGAGCCTATTCCTGACCACACACACACACACACACACACACACACACACACACACACACACACACACACACACACACACACACACACACACACACACACATTCAGCTTTATATTATATATATATAGTATGTATATTTATATAAATATATATTTATTTAATAAAAAAAAACAAAAGCTAAATGGAGGTCATCTAAAACATATGCTGTAGAACGGAAGAAAAAGGCCAAAGACCCTTGTATTTTGATGTGATTGATGTTTTGAACTAGTTATGACCAAAGTTTCATTTCATTCGGACAAAACATTAAGAAACGGGGCCTAATTAGAGTTGGGGCCCGTTTTTTTAGGGTCACTCCGTATCTATAAAACAGATCAGCTTGCTTGCTTGGGCGTTAAAGCCGCACATCTCTGACTTCTGGTCCATTTCTGACTTTAAAAAAAAAAATTCGTCTGCTTAAAGGCCTAACAGGTAGACTAGTACTTAAAAAAAATATATAGTGTTGGTTGTTAAATTGAAAAACAATCTTTCAAATGTCGTAAATATAAAACTAAAAAAAAAAAATTACGGAGAGGAGCAGACCGAATTTTTCTCAAAGTCGCAAAAAAAAAAAAAAAGGAAACAGAATAAGGATAATGGCGGGGGAGGGGATTAAGGAACAAACGTGGAATCGGGGCTGTAAACTGATTCTGAAAATAGGGAGTCTAGAACGTTGCATGTAAACTGGACCCCCTTCCTCATTTGTTATTATTGTTTTTTTTTTCAATTTTTTTTTTATAAGCCGGTAGCTTAGTATCCAATAATCCAAAAAATAGTTGAAAAAAAAAAAAAAAAAGACGAACAGGAAAAAATTGTAACGGGGTACCGATTGTGCATATTTAAAAAATATTTTCTTCACTCAATTTCTGCGTGATTAAAACTAGAACTTGATTAAAAAATAAAATATGTTTTTCGTGTCCAAAAGCATTTAGTTATGATTATTTTATTTATATTTTTCATTGCAAGTTGGAATTGTTTCAAAAAAACAAAAACAAAAAAAAAGCAAATATGTTTTTTCTAATGTAAAAAAAAAAAACAAGCAAAAAAAATACGTGATCAAATTACATATTTAAAAAAATTTGGTGTGTTTTACGACCTAACCCAACGTAGTTTACCTCCCGAAAAAGCAATCAAAATCTACTTTATTTTCGCTATTACGTTTAACGGCGTGTAAAGATATGAAAGAGAGCATTCTTTTTTTTTAATTAATTAAAATTTAACATCTTAGCGTGGGGATCACTTTCCTATATAAATTTAACGTAAAATGAGACCTCACTTCTTGGCGACGTAGCGAGACATGCAATCGTAAGCATTTTTTTATTTGGTGGCGGTGGTGGGCGCAGAAGACAAAATGGGGTGGGCGTGGTGTCATAAGTTCCAAACATTTAAAAAATACGTAGAAATACTTCAAAGCGTGTTGCATAGGACACTTTTCACTTTTTTTAAGATTTGAAAAGATTTCACCGTTAAATATTACTTAATCAGTTAATAATTATTTCTTAATATTTTAAGACTGTTAAATCTCTCTCTCCCCCTCTCTCTCTCTCTCTCTCTCTCTCTCTCTCACACACACACACATAGAGAGAGAGAGAGAGAGAGAGGGAGAGAGAGAGAGAGAGAGAGAAACACACAATTCACACTTCCTCCTTGTAATTTATTTTCTTTTCGTCTTTTTTTCAATTTTTTTCTTATATAAAGGATTTTTCATTTTATCTCAGGGCAATGATGTTAAGACCTTTATTATTTAATGTATTCTGTATTGTTTTAACTGGTCGCCATGTTTGTTTTCACGCCCATGTACATTCAATTTTTTTTTGCACAATTGAAATTACGTATTCTTTTCACTGGTCGCCACGTTTGTTTTCGCGCGCGGGTGCATTCAATTATGATACTGACTTGCACTTTTATACATTAATTCTGTATACTCACTATTCCATAGCTAGCTATATCATATACTGACAAAACGGGTCAAGGGTAGTCTAATCTTGTACATATATATATATATATACATATATATATATATATATATATATATATATATAGAGAGAGAGAGAGAGAGAGAGTGAGAGAGGGAGTGAGAGAGAGAGAGAGTTTATTTGTAAGATTCCATAATTTTCTCTTCCGCTCTTTAAGCTTACCCTTCTGCATTATTCGGTATCTATCTTCCTCTATCTTTTCGTCTATCGCCCTCTAGTTATCTTTGTTAACCTCAACCCCTGTCTGCGACTCACTACCTACTCTCTCTCTCTTTCTCTCTCTCTTTCTCTCTCTCTCTCTCCCGCTCTGTTTGCCTGTCAGTCTTTCATGTCTTTCGGTCGAGACATTATATCTCCATTTTCTCTTCCTCTTTTTCTCGCTTTCGCCTCATCTTTGTTCAGCATCTATCATTTTTTCTGTTTCTTCCCCTTATCCGTCTCTTTCCTTTCTCCCTC
>NC_136487.1:154887164-154899664 GCF_053919585.1 Euprymna scolopes | reverse complement strand
AATTTTTGGTCTACAGGCATGAAACTTCATATATAAGGTATTTGAATTCATGCGAAACTTTATATTTGCGTTTTAGCCCGGAAAAATCGGTGCAAAAGTGTGAAAATTAAAAAAAAATGAAATTTGCCAGGTGAAAGTCGAACGCCGGCATTACGAACGCATAATGTAATAGCTATTGGTTCATGTTTTTATTTTTAGACTTGCAGTAAACATGTATATTCATAGCTCCGTTATTGACGGCAGAGACACAAATAAATCATGAGCTGAACGTTTTGGTTTCGATTCTCGGTGGTGGCGCACGAGTTTTTTTGTTTTTTTTTAACTTTTTAAATCATTAGTGTACAATATAATCTATAATATAATCTCACCTGTCTGTTTAAATGTATGTATATATGTGTGTATGTTTGTCTGCCTAACTTTCGAGAGAGGCAAATGATTTTCACAAGATCGACATCGTTGTGAAGCCGACCCTTCAGACGACAAATACCGAAAAATTGTCTAACAACATTAATTACTTCATTCTCAACTGGGCGTTTGTTTCGCCGATGTTTTCGAGAACCATAATCTCTTTTCGATTGTTAGCCTTAATTTAAACATTCATTCTCGGTTTGGCGATGGGCGCAACAGCAAAGATGTCAGTTTTTTTTTTGTTTTATTTTTTAACGCTCCTTCCCTCCTTTGCGGTACGGATTCAAACCTGCGTGCCTACTACCACTTTTTTTTTTTTGCTCAACAAACACCACCAAACACCCCGGCAACGCTGGGCACACAGGCTAGTATATATAAAAGTGAAAATGTGTGTTTGTGTGTGTGTGTGTGTGTGTGTATATATATATATGTGTGTGTGTGTGCGCGCACGCACGTGTGTATGTGTGTGTGTGCATTCCTTACGGAATAACTTTGTCAATTTTCGGTCGAGATTTAACAGAAGGAATATTGAAATTTGGGAAAATCATTTTATTTGGCTTTCGACCAGAAATTTTGCTGTCCAGGCGTCAAAGTTCAACGCTTGCCCTTTGAAAACTCTACCAAACTCTTCCGCCATTTTAAGGTCTAAACACTTGAAATTTTAAATGCGGTTTATTTGGACATGGATCAACTTTTTAATTTGATTTGAACCCGAAAAAAAAAATGGTCAAAATGGTCAAAATTTGGGTAAAAGTTTTAAAAAATTTGACCTCTGCCGTCTCTCCCAAATTACTCAGCCAATTTCTGCTGTAAATATTTGCAATTTTACATAAAAGGTATTCAGAGACAGAGTAAGCTTCTTAATCGGTTTAGGTCGAAAATCTGAGTTGCCAAGGGGTCAAAATTCAAAAGAGATGACCTTTGCAGTGTGTAGCAAACTATTCAGCCAGTTTTGGGTCTACACATTTGAAATTTATACATAACGGGTATTCAGACACGCGGCAAGCATTTTAATCAATTTTGAGGCGAAAATTTGGCTGATAAAATGTCAAAGTTTAAAAAGTTGACCTTTGCAGAATCCACCAAATTTCTCCGACAATTTTGGGTCTAAAGACTTGAAATTTTAGATGTAGGTAATTTCGACATGGCTAAAATTTTGTATTTTGATTTGAGAAAAATAATAATAAATGTAAAAATTAGGGTCAATGTTTTAAAATATCGACCTTTGCGGTATCTACGAAATTACTCAGACAAATTTTGGTCTAAACATTTGAAAGCTTACATAAAGTATATTCACACGTAGGGCAAGTTATGAACAGTATATAGGAACCGAGCAAAACCGGGTTGAACTTCTTGTATATATATAAGTATGAAAAGGGGCCATACTAGCGTGTATATATATATATATATATATATATATATATATATATATATATATATATATATACACGCTAGTATGGCCTCTTTTCATACTTAGTTTCTTTAAATAGTTTACAAGCAAAATTTCTTAATAAATTTTACTAATTACTCCTCTATGACGAGAAGGAAAGCATTTCTTTGAAACTCCGCTTATTAAGGACGTTAACCTCTATTTGTGATACATTTCCAAAAGATAAATGTGTGTTTAAACTCTTGCTAAAATGTTTCACAACATATTTTATTAAACCTATATACTCATGTATATATATATATATATATATATATATGTGTGTGTGTGTGTGTGTGTGTGTGTGTGTGTGTAACTGTGAAATCATTATATACCGCTATATATGCTCTGGAACCCAATGGAAAGGCATTCATTCAGCTTGGACATTTTCAAAATTTACACAATTCGTATTAAAAAACATTTTTCACTATAAAAAAATTATTATGATTTTTTAAATCTATTACGATTTATACATACAGACCGAGTACGTTTCAAATCATCATTAACACATAGCGCGTGCACACACATACACACGCATATATATATATATATATATATATATATATATATATATATATATATATATATATATATAAGAGAAATATATATATATGAGAAAGCAAATTAAAACTGTAAGTTGAACTTATATATATATATATATATATATATATATATATATATATATATATATATATATGAGCAAACAGTTAATAAAATATGTTAAAAAAACACTTTGAAATGAGTTAAAAACATATTTAATCTTAAAAGGAAACACTAGATAAATGGATAGTCCTTAATCCGCGGTGTTTCGAAGAAATACTCTCCTTCTCATCAGAGGGGAAGAATTAGCAAAATGCGGGATCGGATTTTGCATGCAGAAGTATTTGATGAAACAACAAGTAAGTCAAAGGTCTTACTTGAAAACAAAATAAGTTAAGCAAAGGGAATATGGTAAAGAAAAAGGTGATTACACATGAATGGATAGTCTGGTGGAAGATAAAAAATGCAGTGACGGTAAAATCCAAATATAAAACTTCAAGAAAGTTAAAAGAATTTACATTTGTACAAGTAAAAAATATTATAAGCTATATTTCCTATTTGGTTTTATCGAGCTTTTATATCTGGCTGAGATAATTTTATAAATATTAATTCTTTAATATTTATAATTTACTTTAATTTTACCATCTTGGTCATTTTGGTAAATTCAATTGTAATTTTCATTTTATATATATATATATATATATATATATATATATATATATAGAGAGAGAGAGAGAGAGAGAGAGAGAGAGATAGAGATATATAGAGATATAAGAGAAAGCAAATTAAAACTGTAAGTTGAACTTTACAATCATAATTTATTGTTCAATTGAATACTCCAAAAAACAATTTACAAAGTCATTATTCCACTATAATAAATTGCGGTTTCACTAAATGCTTCAACTAGAAAATTCGAGCATTGTTACAAATATAAATTGCTGACTTCTTTATGTCCTCTAATGAGAAGAATAACAATAATAATATTCTTTGAAACTCCGCGGATAAGGACTTTGTGAATTGTTTTTTGGAGTAATCAATTGGAGAATAAATTTTGATTGTAAATTTCAACTTACAGTTTTAATTTTCTTTCTCTTATAATAAGCTCTACTCTCTATTGCGTATTGAGCTTTTTTAATTCGGTTGGGATAAAATTATCTATATATAAATACTGTTATTTATATTAGTTTGAAGTTTACCATTGCGTATATCAGGTAAACACTACATCCCTTTGTTTCCATTAATATATATATATATATATATATATATATATATATATATACATATATATATATATACATATATATATATATATATATATATATATATATAATCCTTTCAGGGAGACTAGCCGCCCTCCTCACCCAACAAGTCTGCTGGGGGAACCAGTTTAGTCGCCGGTGACCCGACCATGAGGCAGGTAGTACTGGGTTACATGGTACCAGTAGCATATGACATGACCTGACATTCCAAAGGGCGAATGAACTCTTTTTCTGGGTCAACGGCCAACTAGCACCGTGTATATTTGTGCGTGTGTATATGTATATTGGGGTGGAGAGGGCTCCCGTAAGCCGTAGTGAAGGCAACCTTTCTAGGAGAAGCAAATCTCTGATTTAAAAAACCATAAAGCGGAAGACCATTACCCGCATTAAGCTGGTCTGCAGTTTAATTTGTTGCTGGCTATCTTGCTCTTGCTTGTTGCTGGATCTCAACATTTTGAACCGAGAGAGAGACTAAGCTGTCGTACAAAGCTAAGACTCTGTAACATCATCTTTGTATAGATACTCCCTCAGGTATTTGGGCTCATGGATTTTAAATGTCTGAGGGAGTGGCACTCGTCTGACAAGACGTTGCAATCATATATATATATATATATATATATATATATATATATATATAAGCAAATCGCCAGGTGTTGCCCGGTCGTAAAATATGCTTTAAAATGATATTTTATTTAAAGCAGATTTCGTATTTAACGTTATAGAGCAACTTTTCTATTTGTTATTATATTGTTGTTTTTGTTGTTTTTGTTTTTACGGCATATCAACCCTTTTCGGGTTATTTGATGCCGAATCCAAAGATTTTTGAAGAAAACATTTTTAATAGAATATATTTGTTGTTTTCAAGTCGGTTTCTATTTAACCCATAGTTGGGACCCTTACAGGTACTACCACTCCGGGTCAGAGTGGACCTGGGAGCAATGGCAATTAAAGGGTGGCTCCACACTCCCCAAAGCCCGCAAGCTGGAGCCACACCACTGGATATAGTTTAAGGTCATATCCAGGACCTATTATTATATTGTGCCCAATATATATAGTAAAGTTTTCCAAAATTAGATAAAATATGACTGCTGCGCCATTACATGCAATCGAAAACAAACTAGCACCTCAGCCTTGGTTGTTATTTAACAGTTTAGTCATTACCGTCTGACTTATAGCTTGGCCGATAAAGAAAGTTAATAGTTAAGCGACGTTCAGCGATAAAAGTGTTGGTACGCGTACTCTTAACTTAGTCGCCAAGTTCTGCTTTTTTTAATTTTTAATTTATTTGGACACTTTAACAACTATAAGGATGTAAGGATGTGATCTGGAAGATCATTAATGTAGATCAGGAAGAAAGATTCATATTTCTACCCATCAACACACTACTCTTATGAACCTATGAGAGAGAAATGATTTAATGATTCCGAAGACATTTCCAGCTATACCATCGCTGGAGATATTGTGAAGTAGACCTTTTTGCCACACCTTGTCAAAGACTTTTGACACGTCAAGAGCAATTGCCCTTGAGAGGAAGCCTCCGGTGAGAGATTCATGTACAGATATTTGTATGTTGTATAACATTTTCAGATACACGAGGAAATACTGAGGGTTGGCGGCATTGGTCGTAAAGGGTAGAATAAGCTGCAAAGTTCTTGGCAAAGAGTTTGACTTTGTCTGATGCTGAAGAGATTACCTCAGATCCATTGATGATAGTTGGGATAGAGCACACACTTCTGTTCAGGATTCTGTTTGCTATTTGCCAAAACTGATGGGAACCAAGCCGCTGATCAGCTACTTTGGACTTGACAGACTGAACATACAACGCTCTTGCATTCTTTATTACTTTTTTACAGTGGTTGCTGGCGGTCCTGAAAGCGGCTTTAGTCTCAGTACATATATTACGTTGGAAGCAATGGAAAAAGTGATTTCTATGCGCAATGGCAGCAGCACATTCTGGAGAGAACCACGGTTGACTGATAGGTTTTCGCTGGAACTTTTTCGAGGGTATGAAACGGTCTATACATACAATTATCCATTACATCGGGTGTGATACTATAGAGGACACGTCCTTTTTTAACATGAAACGCAGAAATAGATCTGATATAAATGTGTGGAATCTATCCCAGTCAGCTATAGAGTATCGATATACTGTGTGATTGAGAGGTATGTCAGTGTCAGGGACACGGGTGGGTTCATGAACAATTTGAGTGAGGTCATAAGCAATGGAGAAATCGTGACAGAACCTCCCCTCTTCTCAATCTTGTGGACATTGAAGTCTTCACAAACGTTAATGTCTGCTTAGGGGTACGCACACAGGTCAATTTTCTCAGATATGCTTTTAAAGATAGTAACTCCACTGTTGTGGGGACGATGGAATACAAATATGAACGCAGTAGTGTGAGCAAGTGCAACCCTGAAGCACATATAAGCACATATAAGGTAAGTTAGGATCTTCTCTGGGGGTGTCCCTGCCACATATTATAAGGTATATGCAGCTTCTCTTCCAATTTTCGGATTTTAATCATGTCAAATCGCACTTTATTTTAATTTTGGTGGATTGATTGTTGCTATTTCTTCTGATGAGTTAAGGGCAAAATAGATTCACTGATTGATATAATAATTAAGTGATGTGTTTTGTGCTACGAAACAGATACTGTCAAAAACCGTAAATGTCAATTGAATTAAAGGAATAAATTGTAAGATGGTCAACATTATGAACGTTGGAATATAGACATTTGTCATGCATTCATTATAGCCCCCCATATATATATATATATATATATATATATATATATATATATATATATATATAGTAATTTATAAAATATATATGGCGATTAAGCTACACTGAATATTCTGCGTTTCATCCAACTATAGGATTCGTCAGGCTTATGCGCATAAGCCTGACGAATCCTATAGTTGGATGAAGCGCAGAATATTCAGTGTAGCTTAATCGCCATATATATTTTATAAATTACTAACTAGCTCTACCGACGTATTGAACACTTTTGAAATAAATACTTAAAGTTTACGCATACATCTATACTTTCATATATTAAATTCATGCGAATAAATGAAGTAGTTATATATATATATATATATATATATATATATATATATATATATATATATATATATATATATATATATATATATATGAGAATAATGGACATAGTATTCCGACGAGATTGAAAGGTGAAAACAGAAAAAAAAAAAAACAAGTTATATGTGTATCAACGTTTCGTCTTTATTCTAATACTTCTTCTGGATGAATAAATTGAAGAAAACCCAGTAATAGTACAATATTTGAAAATATATAATTATAATTTTGTTCTATTTCAGGAGGGAAATGTTGAAATATTTAAAATTATACAAAAACTATTTCACAAATTTATTTCCATACCGGAAACAAACTTATATATCCTTTTAGTTCAGCATGATCTATATATATATTATTTATTTAAAAATATACATTTAATGATTATCCTCATTTGCATATTTCATTGAAGAAAATCTATTTTAATGATTAGATCGATTTTATTGATTGTTGTTGTAATAGAATCCTTTTAATTGTTCTATTTCGAAGCATCCTTTAACGTTGATTTATTTAATTTATTTGAATTTAGATTTATTTAATTTATATGGAATTATAAATAACTGACAATTGCGTTAAAAAATAAGCAAGCTTAAGTGTTTAAACAATGAGAGTTATTTCCCTTTTGCAGTATCAGAGTTACTTCGCGCTTGATTTTCATAGAAAAAGATGGATGTGTTTTATCTTCCCTATATGCAAAATGTGATCATTTTTGGAAACAAGTTAAAATATTCGGTGTATATTAAATAGTATGTGACTAATCCAATGACAAATTCCACTTTTTCAATTTTCACACTTTTTCACTTATTTTCCCATGGTTAAAATCCAAATATGAAGTTTTGCATGGGTTCGAATACCCTATATATTAAGTTTCATATGTATAGACTAAAATCTTGCATATTCAAAAAATTGCATATTATTTTAAACATTCACTTTAATTAATTTTCTGTTGGTTTTTTTTTTCGGTTTTCTTATGGGATGATCATCCTTAGTTAACTATTATGTGTAATTATATTTATGCAGATATTCTACATGATTTATACTTGTGTAATATTTGCGTAAAAGGGTTAAAATAATCAAAAAGATTATAAAAAGGAAAAACGTGTCCTGAAAGAGACAGAAAAAGGTATGTTACATACGTGACCCCCGAACGACAGAGAAAACCGGCAGGGGAAGACAGCGTGCTACGTGTTCGACACGGCAGGGTCTTGTTAAACACAGTGGAGTACGAGATGACTTTTGAACAAGAGACAAAGCATTATTCTGGAAAGACCTGTAAATAAATGTCTGTTGCTGCTCTTAAAAATGAGTCGAATTTTTTCTTTGTTTTTATTTTATGGCGACTGCTTGCATATAACGTGGTGACATGTAACGACTACGTTCCGAAATTTGCACGATCAGCTCTATAATGGATTGCGGTGTATAAACTCCAATATGAAAAAAATTTACATCGGAATGACTTGGGTACCTTACAAAAATAGACTCTACGCTCACAATAACACTGCTTTCAAATATTCAGGAAAGAAAGAAAGAGCAATACGGGAACTCAAAGAGTCCATTTATCCTGATAAAATTAAATGGACGATCACCAATAAAGAAACATCTTAAAGACGTATCACTAAAAATTTCTCACTATGGATTAATAATCTTTCTATGGACTATATGAATATCAAAACTGAAGTATTCAAGTTATTCTCTTATAGCTGAAAATTTCTACTAGTCAAATGAGCTAATAACTAAAACATATAAATCACTGAAAACCACCAACTTAGAAAGTTTAAAAATACACGACATACAAATCTTTCCATTCAGAATCGTTTATTATTAAATTGATTCTTTGTATAACAGATATATTTACTATCATATAAAGTCACTCACTTTGTGTGTGTGTTTTTGTGTGTTTGTGTGTGTTTGTGTGAGTGTTTGTGTGTGTTTGTGTGTGTTTGTGTGTGTGTGTTGTGTGTGTGTGTTTGTGTGTATGTGTATTTGTGTGTGTTTGTGTGTGTGTTTATGTGTGTTTGTGTGTGTATGTGTGTGATTGTGTGTGTGTTTGTGTGTGTATGTGTTTGCGTGCGTGTGTGCGTGTGTGTGTGTGTGTGTTGGTGTGTTTGTGTGTGTGTGTGTGTGTGTGTGAGTTCGTTCCATATAAGTTCCGAAACTGCTGAGATTATCTTTTGCAAATTCTACACAAAACTAATCACAAAGCTAATTTATATGTCTGGCAATGTTCTTAGATATAATTTATACAAAAATTCGTCCGATGAGTATCGAGAATCCCCCCCAAATCCGATCATAAAAATAGTCTTTCTTTCTTTTTAGATTACACCGAAAAAGGAGATATTAAAATATTAACAAATAATTCCTTCTTGGAAAACAAAGAGATTTCTTGACATCTGAAAATGTAGCTTAGTAATAAAGCATTCGACTACTAATCGAATGATCTCGTCTTCAATTGCGGGTGTGCCTCACTATTCCATTTTAATTTTTTCTTATAATGAATCCAATTTACGATAAATGAAGAGCTACCATTTAAAATCGCCGCAAATCATTTCTTTGTTTAAATACTTAAAAAAAAAAACGAAACATTAATCAGAAATTAGTTTCCAGGACATTCATCGTCAAGCCCAAATATCAGCTGACGTGATTTTGCAAACAAACACAGATGAAATTTGATGAACTACATTATCATTATTATTATTTTATTTTTCTATTAATTGATTAATTCTATGGAACGTGCTGATTTATACGACTGCTTCTATTCTGTGTCTTTGCGTTTGGTATACACTACGAGACTTGCTTTTCCTTCTTTTCGCAGGGATAGTTTGTCTTACGTTCAAAATGGCAATATTGTGTATCAATTTAAATGCCAGTATGATGCTGGTTATGATGGGCGAACATCCCTGCATCTTTGGACTCGTTTAAACCAGCAAGTGCCATCGAAGATCAGACAGGGGAGAATGCGGTCTGGTAGTCTCCCTCTTTCTGTATCATTGGACTCTGCTATTGGCCAGCATTTGGTTGATAATCCATGCTGTGCCGATAGATATAAAATAGAATGGTTCGAGGTGCTACATAGAGCGGACTCCAGAAACCATTTAAAGATTTTGGAGTCTGTCTCTATCGCGGTGTGTAAACCTTCTTTGTGCCGGCAAAAAGAAACAGCGAACGCACTGTTTCTCCTTGGGGAACTTTGAATCTTTTCTCCTACTTTTTTTTTCTCCCTTCGTTGTGCCAATATTTGAATCGTTTTTAAACGACAATAAATTTAATTTTAGTTTGCCCTCATAATTTTGGCACATTCAATAGCTCCCCATTAGAACTCTTTAAACTTTCGAAATAATATTATTTCGTTACGCTATCGATTTTCCTCCTGATGAGATGATAGACGAAAGAGCTCTAGAGAAACTTCCACGTATTTTATTTAAAGCTTTATATAAATTTTGTACCTCCAAATATCACGCGACTTAACGTTCTCACACCTGCTAATTTCGGTTTATAAACGTCAACTTAAAACTTATCAATTCATCTATTCCCGTGGTCGAGGTGGTTATGTCGTAAATTGTTTTTTCCATTTCCTTTCCACCTCCACGTCAAAGGTTCGGGGTTCAAGCCTACCTTTCTACTAAAACTTGTATTTTCTTTTACACCTCCAAACACCCGGCTCACGTTTTTTTTTAAACAGGGTTGTTTTGATCTATCCCCCCCTCAACACACACACACACCTCCAAACACTTGGGCAACGCCGGGTACCCCTCGCTAGTATTAAATAAAAGATACTTAAAGGAATCAATTTGGCATCGGAAAATAATAAAACATTTTCCGATTCCGATACCGATTCCAATACCGATTCCAATACCGATTACGATACCGATTACGGTACCGATTACGATGCCGATTACGATACCGATTACGGTACCGATTACGATGCCGATTACGATACCGATTACGATACCGATTACGATACCGATTACGATACGATTACGATACCGATTACGATACCGATTACGATACCGATTATGATGCCGATTATGATGCCGATTACGATACCGATTACGATACCGATTACGATACCGATTATGATACCGATTACGATACCGATTATGATACCGATTACGATACCGATTACGATACCAATTACGATGCCGATTACGATACCGATTACGATACCGATTACGATACCGATTATGATACCGATTACGATACCGATTACGATGCAGATTACGATACCGATTTCGATACCGATTATGATACCGATTACGATGCCGATAACGATGCCGATTACGATACCGATTACGAAACCGATTACGATACCGATTATGATACCGATTACGATACCGATTATGATACCGATTACGATACCGATTACGATACCGATTACGATACCGATTTCGATACCGATTATGATACCGATTATGATACCGATTACGATACCGATTACGATACCGATTACGTTATCAATTACGATACCGATTACGATACCGATTATGCTACCGATTACGTTATCAATTACGATACCGATTACGATACCGATTACAATACCGATTACGTTATCGATTACGATACCGATTACGATACCGATTACGTTATCAATTACGATACCGATTACGATACCGATTACGATACCGATTACGATACCGATTACGTTATCAATTACGATACCGATTACGATACCGATTACGATACCCAAAAACGTTCAAATTTTTCTGGTTCCGATTCTGATAGAAAATTGACTTTATAATAAATAAATACGAAACTTGTTTGAATTAAAATATCTTAATTTCACGTATTTTACAACTAGACACTTTATTGACAGGCGGCGGGTTAAATCACATACTATTTAGGATAGACCGAATATCCTAATTTTTAAGGGTTTTCCTGAAAGTTGAACACATGTTTGATTTATGGGAGCATAAAACACATCTATTTTCGTCTATGGAAATTACATGTGATATAACCTTTATAGCTTAAAGGCGAAATAAATCTCACAGCTTCAACAAATAAACTTACTTCCGTTTATAAAGGCAACCAGTGTCGAGTTATAATTGAAAATAAATTAAATTAAATATCAATTAACTTTAAAGGAAATTAAATTTAATAAATATTTCCCAATAGAACAATTCTATTATAAGAAAGACTTAATAATATTGAGCTAATCATTAAAATAGATTGACACTTAAAACAATTCTAGGACCAAGTTAAGATTAGATACCCTAGAGCAGAAGACAAAGATTAGCGAACATTTAAAAAAATAAAACAAATAAAAACGCATTCAGAAAGTCATCCATTTTATATATATATATATATATATATATATATATATATATATATATATATATATATATATATATATATATATATATATATACTTAATTTACTCACATTAAATTAATATACGAAAGTATAGATTCATGGGTAAACTTATTATTCAGTATTTACTTCAAAAGTGCTCAATACGTAGGTAGAGCTAGTTAGTAATTTATAAAATATATATGGCGATTAAGCTACACTGAATATTCGACGTGTCATCCACTCTCGGACTCCTCAGGCTTGTGCGCGAATTCTGTGGTTGTTTATCGTTTTAATATGCACCTCTCCTATTGAGATTTTAGTTAGCCAATCAGCTTTCTAGTATCCACCGCGCCCCTTCCTATCCGCCAATTGGCATGCATTTTATCATTTTATCTGACAGAGGATCTGATTTAAAACTAGGTTAGTGTTTTTTTCTTTTAATCTTTTTTTTATTGTTAGTTTATATATAACGGTGGATACTAGA
>NC_136487.1:154877164-154882164 GCF_053919585.1 Euprymna scolopes | reverse complement strand
GATTCTACAAACAGTATTTTAGTGCTGTGGCCAAATTTTTCTTCTATTTTTTTATACAAGGTTTCTTCTAGGTAGGCTAATGTAAGGGTTGCGTAAGTCGGTGCCATTTTCGTTCCCATTGCTGTACCTAGTGTTTGGATGTAGTTGGTATTGTTGAATTCGAAGGAATTATTATTTAGAATTATGTCTATACTATCGATAATGAATTGCTTTGTAAATCTGGGATGTAGTGTTTGTGCGTGTCTGTTGATCCAAAATAGTATTGCTTCTTTTCCTAATTCATGGGGTATATTACTATATAAACTGCTAACGTCAAATGTAACTAATACTGTCCCGTTTTCTACTGTATGTGGTAAGGTAGTAAGAAAATGGATGTCGTCCCTTATGTAGCTCTTAACTTGATCTGTGAAAGGTTGTAATAAGATGTCTATTAAGTTGCTAAGTCTGCTTGTCGGACAGGCTGGTCCTGCTACAATGGGTCTAAATGTAAGGTCACTAGGGTTTGGAGCGCTAATATATTCTGAGTTTTGTGTATCGATGGCAAGTTTTATTGTGCCAGATTTGTGTATTTTAGGCAGTCCGTAGAAGTTGTTGGTCTTTGTAATGAAATTTGTGAGGAAGTCCTTTTCTTTCTTTTTTAATATTTTGTTGTGTGTTATACAAAGTTTTGTGATTTTTGAGATGGTGGTGTTATCTATGTTGGTACTAATGGGTTTATAGTAGTGTTTGTCATCCAGTAATTCTGTAATTTTTGTTTCATAATACGTTCTGTCCATGATTACTACGGCACTGCCTTTGTCTGCTTCTTTTATTATTATGTCATTATTATTACGGATCTTTTCGAGTGCTTGTTTTTGCTTATGTGTGAGGTTGCTTGTGGTTTTGTGTTTTTTTTGGAGGTTAATGTTCCAGAGATTTTCGAAGTAGCTGTTTAGTTCTTTTGTGTTGTTCTGTTTATTAGGGAAATATGTTGATTTGTTTTTTACTAAAGAATCATCTTTGTCCCCTTTGTTATCTAGACTAAAGAAAGTCTTTAAAAAGAATCCTAAAAAAGCCATAAAAACCTTCACCATATGGACTAAAAAACACTCTTTGAAACTAACTTTGACCGGTCACTGTGAACACTTAAAGTTGGAGACAGAACATCTGAATACTGAACACACGCATCGCATCACTATGAAAAACATATTTAATATCAGCGGAGGTATATCTACAAACTCCCATTTTAAAGAAAAACTTTTTACGAAAATATCTGAAGAGAGCACACCCTAAGCTCGAAACGCGTTATAAAAATATTTTAAATAAAAATATGATGAAAACCTTTAAAAAAAAAACCCACAATTGTTGATGGCTACACTCTTTTAAATATACATTTTTTCTCTCGTTGGAACTACACTATCATCACTTTAAATATATATATATATATATATATATATATATATATATATATATGTATGTAGTTATTGATTTGTAAATTGCCACTTGGTTTCGTCTTCTGTCACCAACACCATTACTCGTATTGTGATAGCCATCTAAATCTCTACTACTACTACACACACACACACACACACACACACACACATATATATATATATATATATATATATATATATATATATATATATATATACGATACAATCACGTTGATACACGAAAATCACTGAAGGTAAAAAAACGTTGAGTCTGACCAGTACCAGATGGGTGGCAATTTTGGAAGATGAGGTGCTGTATATACGCACCGACTCGTAGAAATTTCCAGATTGGTATCTGGAGGCGTATTAATTCACTCGAAGAGTGCAATCCTTGTCTTTGTTCGTACGTATAGAAGAAGGAAACTCGGATGCAAAAACCTACAGTATACTGAATACTCTGTCCTGTAGAAGTTATCTGCACCGACGGAGGTTAGCAGTAATACCAAAAAGTGTGGATGGTTCTACACAAAACCTTAACCACTATAAACAAATCTTCCGTGTGGATTTTCTAGCAACTTTGTTATTGTGCCGGAACTTCATGAATCGAAATTGACGGAAGAGTCCAATATATATATATATATATATATATATATATATATATATATATATATATATATATATATATATATATATACATACATATATATACATACATATATATATACATACATATATATATACATATATATACATACATACACATATATATATATACACACACACATATATATATATATATATATATATATATATATATATATATATATATATCAGTAGACATACGATTTCTTCAATTATATTTCATTTTTTTATCTATACAATTCCTTAACTTATGCTCAGGTAACTCAAGGTAACTAGAGCATATAACAAACGGATGAAAAAAATCTATATTCAAAATTTTATGATGTTGACCATCTTACAATTTATTCCTTTAATTACGTTGACACTTACATTTTTTGACAGTAACTGTTTTGTAGCGCAAAATCATTCACTTAATTAATATACCAATTACCGAATCTATTTTGCTCTTAATTCGCCAGAACAAATAGCAACTATCAATCCATTAAAAGAAAAGAAAATGTATTTGGGCATGATTACAAAATCCGAAAATTTGAAGAGAAGTTGCAATTCCCCTTTATTTTATCTTTAATCACACCATTTTGATTTTTCAAGTAAATTAACTATAATTAAATGTCCGTATTAATAAATTGTATTTATTTTGAAATACACTACTAAAAGTATATTCCATTTAGTACTTTATCAACTTATTATTTATAATTTATATATATATATATATATATATATATATATATATATATATATATATATATACTTTGGTAATATTAATAATTGTAATATATACATACACATGTTTATGTATATTTTTTTTTATTTTCTACGAAGCTACTTACAAAATGTAAGTATTTTATTTTCAGTTATACCAATAGTTTTATCTAAAGTCTATATTCATATATAATTCTATTTTATTACTATTTCAATTAAATTTATAATTCTATTTTTGCCATTTTATTATTTTTTATAAATTTACTTAATTTTAATATATAATTACTCTTTATAATATTTTACCGTAATTTGTTAAAAAACATTTAATGGTCAATGATTATCTTAAAATGCGTTATTTCCCTTTATCAAATCTTGTTATATTAAACGAATTTATTACGTCGATAAATTATATAGTTATCTAGTTTTATTTTTATTTTATTATATACTGTATATTTATTAATCCAATTTGTATTATAAACTGATTACATAATTTATTAAAAATAATATTAACATTAAAAACATTTCAATATAAATTATTACATATTTATGAATTTTATTTGTCTTAACATTAAAATACACGATAAGTTGGTATGTCTATTATTCATCATTCCATGATTATATTTCATCTACTCTAATTTATTGAATTCAAATATATCTCAAATTTTATTATTTTAATGTTATCTTAATAAATTGAAATACGATCCAATACTTAATTTATTTTATATCTTAACCATGGATTGAAAAGTATTTGATAACCTTTAAGATATTTTCGTATTAATTTATTTTATTGTGATTATTATCGATATATTTTACTTCAATCTATCATATATTCATAAATTAATATATATATATATATATATATGTTGTTCAATTCATTTTAATGTTATAATTTACCTTGGATTATAGATAAATATATTTTATCAAATTAAATCAACACTTCTATATGGAACTTACACCCTTGACGTTATTCTCGCGTAGCCTACACACTGTTCCAACATTTAAAAATACAACCGCTAAGATACAACGTGCGGCTCTTTACAAACATACTTTTCTTTCTCCAATTTTACAACATAACTAGAAAGAAGAAAAGAAAAAAAAAAAGAAAAACATATTGAGGATGGAGTTTAGTTCCGAAATATATTTATGTTATAAATTTCAAACAAGTAAAATATTTGTTTATTTTCCTAATATTACGTTGAGCTTGGATTTCAAGCGCTCTTGATGCGTATTTTATAAATATATATTAATATGTATTGAATGTTTTAAATATTAATATTATTTAATTTAAATAAATAATATAATCAATTTATAATACAATAATTAAAAGTATTATATAAAGATATTTAACTCAGAAAACCAGCACTTGGTATAATCGGAAAAAAATACATACATTTTGTAATTAGTTTCGTATAAAATTTAATAAATAATACTGGTTTGAACTTAAGACGATACTATATGTTATATATATATTATAATTATTTATATTATCTAAGTAAATATATATAAATTAATTATAAATAAAAAAAATCATAAAATACTAAATAGAATATTTTAGTAGTGTATATTAAAATCAATAAAATTTATTAATACGGAAATTAACATTTTTTGTGACTTCAATTGAAAAAATTAAAATGGCGTACTAAAAAGATAAAATCATAAATAATTGCAATTTCTCTTCCAATTTTCGAATTTTGTAATTATTATTATTATAGTTAAGTTCACCAAAATAATTCAAGATGACAATACCAAAGTATATTATAAATATTGAAGAGTTAACTTCTTTTTCTTTTTTTTTTTTTACAAGGATAAGGGTTAAAGAGTGTACAGTAGACATTGGACAATATAGTAATCATTAGTAATGAAAATTTGGTAAATTTGATAACTTATATGGAACGGCTCATCAAGAACTTATTTACGTTAGACTTGAACACAACCATATTGTAGTCAGCCGGAAAGCAGGAAAACGGAAGACAATTCCACAGGCGTGCAGTTCTAAGAAAGAAGCTTTGTTCATGAAATCTACGTTTAGGTTTAGGCACAGATAAAGAGTGGGGGGGAATTATTGATAGTGTGTACAGCTAGACGAGTGTTTCTTATGAAAGTTTGGCGAGGGGGGACCATAGATTGAAGCTCAGTCGAACACTTTCCATGAAAATAACGATACATCAGAGACAAACTCGCAACATCTCTTCTGTGAGATAGAGGTTGCAAGGAAGAGAAAAGGACATCTCCTACGAGGCTACG
>NC_136487.1:154782164-154872164 GCF_053919585.1 Euprymna scolopes | reverse complement strand
TTCGTTATTTGCTTGCTTTTTTATTCGCTTTTCCTTTTTTTTTTTTTTGTATATTTAATTTCATCGTTTTCCATTAAAAAAAGTATTTAGAGAAAAGTAATTGAAAAATGGTCGAATTAATAGGTTCGCCAGATCGAAAGATACGAATTGATTTCATTGTCGATTGATTAAACACCTCGGATAAATAGTTCGATTTCATATGAGAGAGGAGGAATATGTCTTCTTCTTCTTCTTCTTCTTCTTCTTCTTCTTCTTCTTCTTCTTCTTCTTCTTCTTCCGGATAAGACGCGGATGTGCAGAAGTTAGACGCGAATTGTGCTCAGAAAAATACACAAAATAATTAGATACTTTGCGAAATTAAAAAAAAAATGTTAGAATTTCCGCTGAAATGTCAAAAAATCATCATTATACGAATTTTATCAAAAGCTAAATCTTGATTTATATATATATATATATATAAATATATATATATATATATACATATATATATATATATATGAATACTTAAATTTATATATATATATGACTACTTAATTTTATCACATAAATTAATATATGAAAATATAATTTTATGCATGAATTTTCAGTATTTACTTCAACAGTGCTTAATATAAAGGGTTATGCCTGACGAATTCTCACGGAATATTCTGTGTGGGTTAATTGCCATATATATTTTTATAACTTACTATATATATATATTGTAAGTTATAATATATATATATATATATTATAACTTACAATATATATATATATATATATATATATATATATATATATATATATATATTATAAAGCTGAACGTCTGTGTGTGTGTCCGCTCACGAATAGGCTCCTATATGGTTGACTATTACAGAAAACTGATCACATATAATGATAGAACATGCATCGAGACACAGGAATGGGTATGTTTGATCTGGCATAATGATGATTCATTAAAATCGTGGGGTCTGCGTACGCGCCTGGTCCACAAAGTATGGAAAAAGATTTTAAAATAAAAAAAAACGTTTACAAGTGTTTTTGATATAGATCTACATAAGAATACTTTGATAAGTATGTTTGAACTTTAACAGGGATAGTATAATAAAATTGTGGGGTCTGCGTTCGCGCCTGGCCTCATTAGAATGGACATAGGCACAAATTTTAATAAAGACTTTTCATATCTATCTGCGTAAGTATACTTTGATAATTATGTTTCAGTTTGAAGAAATATGGTATAATAAAATTATGGGGTGTTCGTTCGCACCTGACCTCCATAGAATGGAAATATGTCACAAAGTTTAACAAGGTTTTTTAATATAGATTCACAAAATATTGTGATAAGTGTTTCAGTGTGAACAGGTATGGTATAATAAATTATGGGGTTTATCTATTTTATTTTTACTTTCATCATATTTTGCTTTGGTTTTGATACTCCCAAATTCGAAGCTATCTCTTTACAACCCTTCCTTTTCATAACCTATCATACTTTCATAAATCAGAGTCCATTTTCTGAAGGCTGTTTTTGATCGGTTTTTCGGCCAGAAACTTTGCGATTAAGGGGTCAAAGTTCAACGATTTGACCTTTGAGAACTCTACCAAACTCCTCCTAAATTTTTTTAAATTTAAGTTATTTCCCAAATCTCAGTACCCTGTACATCAAATTTCGTGTCTGTAGACTTAAAATTGACAGAGTTATTGCGTAGGGAAATGTACACACACACACACACATAAGCACACAGACAGGTAGATACACAGACACGTTCACTTTTATAGATATACTAGCATGGGTGCTCGGCGTTGCCCGAGTATTTAGAGGTGTATGTTGAGCAAACAAACAAAAAAGCGGTCAATTTTTATAACTTTGACCCCTATTATGACCCTTAACATTTATTGTTTTGGACTTAAATCAAGTTATTAAGTTAGATCCATGTCCAAGTATTCTATGTCTAAAATTTCAAGTGTTTAGAATTTAGTAGAGTTCGCAAAAGTCAAATCATTGAACTTTGACCCTTTATTGCCAAATTTCTAGCCGAAAACCGATTCTGTAGACTTAAAATTGACAAAGTTATTGCGTAGGGAAATGTACACACACAGACACACATACACACACATACACACACAGACACACACAGACACGTTCATTTCTATAGATATACTAGCATGTGTGCCCGTCGTTGCCCGGATATTTGGAGGTGTATGCTGAAAAAACCCAAACAAACCGGTCAATTTTTATAACTTTGACCCCTAATATGACCCATTAACATTTATTGTTTTGGGCTCAAATTGAGTTATTAAGTTAGATCCATGTCCAAGGAACTTATATCTAAATTTTCAAGTGTTTAGACCCCAAATTGTCGGACGAGTTTGGTAGAGTTCAGAAAGGTCAAATTATTGAACTTTGACCCCTTGATAGTCAACTTTCTGACCGAAAACCGACCACATAGATGCTTCCAAATCTCAGTACCCTTTATATCAAATTTCGAGTCTGTAGAGTAAAAATTGACAGAGTTATTGCGTAGGGAAATGTACACAGACAGACACACAGATACAAAGACAGGCAGATATACAGACACGTTCACCTTTTTAGATGGATAGATAGATAAATAGATAGATTAAACAAAAAATATATCTGCATGAATATAATTACACATAATAGTTAACTAACAATGATGATCCCATAAGAAAACCAACAAAACTAATAGGGAATTAATTAAAATGAATGTTTAAAAGAATATGCAAATTAGCTAGATCTTTTGCTAGTGAATGCAATTCCACAACTCATATATAAGAAAATGTTTTTTTCTTTTTAAATAAATCGAAAAGAGGAGGTTTAATATGAATATTAATTCACACAAAGAAAAACGAAATTACTAGATAGATAGATATGCTAAAAATTGGTCAGTCATCTCATAAGATGTATAGAAATGACATACTGAATTTCCTAATGTCTATGACAATTTTAAATTCCTGTACAAAAAATGTATGGAAACTTATTGAATCACCTCGTAAGTACTCCACTATCTACAAAATTACAACCTCTGTCTCATCACTGCAATGCTACACCCCTGTGGATTTTTCTACAAATAACTCCACTAAATTTACTACACGACAAATTTACTACACTGATATCCTCAAAAGGTAAATATCCCCGACACACCTGGCAGGCAGCAAAATCCTACCCCTTCTAGGTAAAGGATCCCATATGTTGGAAAACTTTATACTCTAATAACCTTTTTCCTCGACGGCTTTCATTTCGAATCTCCTCTTTGCTCCCTTTTTTTATTTCGATTGTACCAGCATACAACAATTTTAATGTAAAGTGAACAACAATCTTGCTAGACAACCCCGAACTTATGATAATCTCTATAAATCTTGACCCTTATGGCAGTATTTCCTTACATCTCAGCTACAATATTTCTTCTTTGGGATGAATAAAAAGCAATGACAAAAGACGTCCACATCTGCCGCATTATTGAAATGGAAATTTATAAATGTAACAGAGCCTGTGAATATAGCAGCAGCAGCAGTCGAAGGATAGGTTACTAGCGAAAATATTAGCAGCAACTACCGTTAAATCACGTATGCAAATAGCAAGTGTTCGCGTGTTTGCGCCACAAGAAAAGGAGAGAGAAATACTTCATGTGCTCAGTAGGAGAAACAAAGTACGAGCGGCGTGCAATAAGTAATGCCCCTGACCCACTTCCAGTTATCTGATCTAGCTGAAATTTTGCAGGTGCAATGATTTATATCTCTACGGGTTATGTGGAAAATTACAGTTCTGAACTAATTGTGGTTTCTGTTTTACAGGTGTTTGAACTAAGTCAGGTGTGAAATGAAGCCTGTTGAATGTCAAGCAGTGATCCGGTTTTTGTATTTGAAAGGACGCACATCACAGGAGACTTTTGATGAAATGAAAGAAACTTATGGTGATAATTCCCCATTATATGACCTTGTAAAACGCTGGCATTGTGAATTCGAACATGGCCGGAAGTCTGTGGAAACAGCTCCCAGACCTGGTCGCCCCCCTTCTGCCATTGATGAGGCATCTGTCCGTCAAGTTGAAGCTGCCATTTTGATCGCGCATTACCATTCGCCAAATAGCCCAAGATGTCAAGATTAGTACAGTCTGTTGAAACTATCATTCATGACCATTCACATATGCATAAGGTGTCTGCCAGATGAATTCCCAGGTTGATCCCACCATTCCAGAATCGAGAACGCGTCGAGTGAGCGAGGATAAATTTGGAGATGTGCCAAGAAGATGAGTCAAAGTTTTTCAAAAGACTGATTACACAGGATAAAACCTGGATCTATCACTATGATCCAAAGACCAAAGCCCAGTCAATGCAGTGGAAGCACTTGGACTCACCACCTCCAAAGAACGCAAGGGTGCAGCCCTCCGCTGGCAAGGTCATGCTCATAGTCTTCTGGGACCAGGACGGAGTAGTGATGGCAAATTTCCTTGCAAAGGATACCATAATTACAAGAGCCTATTATGCTTCACTTTTGAGGAAATTAAGGGAAGCTATCAAAATCAAGAGGCGGGGCAAGATCAGCAAAGGTACCCACCTCCTGCAGGACAACGCTCTGGTCCACAACTCGCATGTCGCCAGATCAGAAGCACGGGCGCGTGGTTATGAAATGACCTCCCATCCTCCCTACTCTCCTGACCTTGCACCCTCTGACCATCAAACGATGGGAGAAATCCATAACTCTGGTGGCTCCTATGTAGAGAAAGAATAATAACTGTGCCAAGTTTCGTTGCTCTACTGCTATGGGAAGTGGGTTAGGGGTATTACTTATTGCACGCCCCTCGTAATACTAGAGAAGATGAACGTGTGAATACGATGGCGAGGTGGCGGGGAAACAGAGACTTTTAAAAAGCACATGTGTGTGCAACAAGACTTTGGAAATATAATGAAGTGTGTTGTTTTGAAGGAACTACGAATACATGGATTTCATTTTCACTTAAAAAATGCCGGATCGTATTTTCGTTACTTTCGTTACTTTATTTTCGTTACTTTATTTTCGTTACTTTATTTTCGTTACTTTCCTGTTTAAGTCTTATTTGTTTGTTCCTTTGCGACGGTACCAGACATCGTGCAGGTCCAAGAAGTCTGAAATGATACGACACAGATAAAAAATAAATATTTTGATGCTGTTAACTCTTGTAAATTTTCAAATGCCTATTGCCATCTGCAAGTCATGCCAGTAAGTAAATACTTTGTATTTGCACTAAAAAAATTGACCTGACTTCCTCCGAAAGAGAAAGTGTCAAGGGAATATCAAGTTCAAAAGCGCTTACCAGTCGCATGCATATCATGGTTAATGGAAATGACAGTGTTATATTTTGCAGTCCTTGCAGGGAAGTGTCTATGTGCAATAGAGCGCGGACGCGCGTATGTAAATGCCGAGCATTTTGCGAAGAAAAAATACTATAAAACGAGCGTGTGCACAGACCGGCGATCAGGTTCAGCACGTTCTAGAGCACTTTTGAGAGCACGTTCGTGAACACGTTCGTGATATCGTTCGAGAGGACAGGCGTCAGAGAAAACGAGCACGTTCGGAATCATGTTTTATTCGGGAAAGTACCCGAAAATAAATGTTGTTGTTACAACACAAAAAAGTGAGTTCAAGTTGTTCTTTATCTTGGTTTCCTTTTGCGATGTAGACTGCATACAACATGTTGGGTCCCGTTTGTAAACGTGGTTAGCGTTACACACGTCATTCTGCATACAAGGTCTGGTTTTCCCAAATGATTTTCTATCTGGTACTGATCAGGCTCAACATTGCTTAACTTCGGTGATCTAACGAGAACCGGCGTGTCAACATGGTCATGCCGTTCTATATGTATAGTCTTCGTTGATTGTGTGTGGATGGTCATTTCTGATTGATCAGTATCTGCGTATAGTTCCATCAAATGGTTACAGTTTCCGTGTCCGTAATCGGACCTGGATGATAGTTATACAGATGTGTGCAGTTTCCTTTCAATGAAACAAAAACTTGCAGATTTCCAACGTAGATATTGGTCCAATCTATCATGGTGAATTTCCTTTCCGTCTGACGTTCTCTACAACGATGTAACTTGAGACAAGACGGTCAATTATATCTGGATATTTTTCACAACATTTGCATTTGACATCGAAACCAATTTCTAGATTGCTCAGTGATGGCTCGTTAGCAAGCATTGATCTTATGTAACAAGAGTAACGATGTCATTTTCTGCATTTGTAACGCGGCCGTTACTCTTTACTTTAGTCTAATATATAAGAGGCTATATGTCTTCATATTTTCAAACTCTATCTCCTCTGAAACTAAAAGTAGCAGAGCGGCACTAGGGGCCTCAAATGATTGGATTTTTACAGAACGTTTCTCTTATATCGTTATAGCCGATTAAAATAGTTTTTTAAGGGGTCAAAAATGGGTCACAATTGAAAGAAATCGTTATAAATTCTGTACATTCATCTCAGTTTATTTTTAACCAGTTCATATGCGTGTCACCTTGATACAGTGGTAACGTTACCAGCTTTGAATGCTACAGTTTTACTTTCAGTTTCGATTCTAGCTGATAGCACCCAAATACATTTTTTTTTACTTTTGAAATCACGACTCTATGTATTTTACGCCTGAGCAGAGGCACCCTCTCCCTGGCTAGTAATTCATAAAAATAAAACTCGAAAGAGATGAATAAAATTCAGAATCGGCATTTTTGTCATTTTAGACAAAATATTTTATTGCCATTTCTTTCCCGTCTCGACACCACTAAAAATGTTCTCGTCGTCGTCCATCTCACCTGGTGTACACTTGTCTTCCTACGACCGCATGCCGGCCACAGCCAGCCCATTCTCGTCCTCACTTAACACGTCCACTTTCTTCGACCTCGACTGTTTCTCCCAAGCATGTAGTACATTTAAAAAAAAATTTCTTCTCGCGCAAACTTCCTAATTTGCATATGCGCGGTTTTTTGTGCTACTGCTGCTGCTATTTATCTCTTCACAAGTCAGCTATCTTTCGCTGTTGCTGATATTTTCCCTCACGCTCATACGCACTATGTTACAATTTTAATATTGTCTTATAGTGTGTGTGTGTGTGCGAGAGAGAGAGAGCATGTGTGTCAAAGAGGGAGTCTGTCTGCTCTGTTGTTTCTCTTATGGAAGGTGCTCTATTGACCTTCAATCTATACCATCTTGTAAAAATATTCGCAACAAACTCATCTAGCTACAGCAGCTATCAACAATTTCTCTCTCCTTCTATCTGTGCCTAAAATTAAACGAAAATTCCACGAGAAAAATTTCTTTCCTAGAACTGTATCTCTATGGAACACAATAGCGTGGCGCAGCTTCTCAGCTGGTTTTGATTATAAGGGTCAAGTTCACTGTGGAATGCATCCTTCGTGTCGTCAGTTGCTGTCATAGTTGGAGCATAGACACATATTATAGTGATAGGTCCATCTCTGGTGTTGACATATAGTGACATTATACGAGCAGTAGCGGTTTGATCTAACTGGACCTTGTCGAGGAGAGAATTTTTGACCGCAAAGCCAACGCCAGGCACTCTTGTTTCATCTTCTTTGTTTTCTTGCCCCCCCCCCAAAAAGGTGTAGTTTGTCTTTCTGAGGCACCCTGAATCTGCGATACGAGTTTACTGAAGGAGAGCAATGTCTATCTCTAGGTGTAATAATTTTTTGTTGACGACAGTGGATTTCGTATGTCAGAGATGGACTTACAGCCGGTAACTGCCATTCCTCTTATTGGTTCTACCATGTGTAGCTTGAGTTGCCCAAGCATCAATATCCTTCTCTCTGACCCCATTTCTATACTCTAGAGCAGTGGTTCTCAACCGGGGTCCATATGGACCCTAGGGGTCCATGAAATATTTCTGGGGTCCACAGGCAAAACATAACAAGATACATTACAAGATAATGGTAACGAATTATTATCACTCTAATTTAGATTATTATTATTATTATTATTATTATTATTATTATTATTATTATTATTATTATTATTATTATTATCATTATTATTATAGTTGTTGTAGAATACTTTATTTGCATTCAATTAGTTTTCATTTAAAAATAAAGCTTAATTATATAATATTTCGTTGATTATTAAAACCTCAAAATTTATATTAGTGAAAAATAGAAGATTGTCTTATGACCAATAGTTACGAAGGGGTCCACCAAGATAAAAAGAAGGGAAAAGCGGTCCATGAGTAAAAAAAAAAAAAAAAAAAAAAAAAGTTAAGAACCACTGATCTAGAGGAATGGTAAAGCCAGTATATCTGGGAACAGCTCGACCGCAGTAGGTGCCAAAGAGAGTTGGAATATCACACTGACCTACTTTCAGGTCTACACTTCGAATTTTCTATACGAGTTGTTTCCCTTAGTCTTCGCTGAGCTAACAGCTAACCACAAGGCACCCCTAACATAGTTTAGCTGGCCTGCTGAAGCAAGGAACCAGGGTGTGGCAACGTGGAGCCACATGTGAGAGATTAGAAGACGATTGAGGACCAGTGACACCCCCCCCCGGAGGGTGCAGCAGCCGAGCTACCAAGTCGCTACCTCTGCCAGAGACCCCTATCCCCTATTTCAATACTAACACTATAAATACTATATGATATACTGCTCCACCAGAAAAAGATACATTTTTTTATGCTCATTTCAAAAAGATTTCATCTTTATTAACATAAATCGTTTCAGGAAATTACTGATATTTTTATGTATAGCAGTTCTCTGCATATATATATATATATTTGCTTTATACAAGTGGGGCACTCCAAACAAGAGTCACATCAACCTATACATAGTCCCCCTTGCCGGAACAAGTAATAAAACATTAAAAAGTAGGAGACAAATAAGTAAAAACAAAAACAAAAAAAGAATCATCCCAAAGCAGCAAAACTAAGGGTGGCTTGCCAGGACACTATATATACAAATGTAGGCAAATTTGAGCATATTTTATTAATTTAAAAACATGGGTTCTTTTTTACCAATTGGGCTAAAATTTTAATCATAGAATTGCATTTATAGTATTGAAAAGCCTGCAAATTTTCATGTAGTTTTGCCCCATAGAACAAAAGATATGAGCATTTCAATATTCAATTTGGCTACGAGTATATATATATATATATATATATATATATATATATATATATATATATATATATATATATATATATATATATATCTGGCAAAGCCAAAGGGGAGACACCCAAGCAAAGAAAAAAAAAAAAACCATAAGCAAAATTCATTTCAAAGCAGCAAAACTAAAGCTGGTTGGCCAGGACACTATAAATACAGATGTAGGTAAATTTAGGCATATTTTATTGGTTTAAAAATTTAGTTTCTTTTTACCGATCGTCATAAAATTTACATCATAGAAATAAAAATAAAAAAGAACTTAAATAAACATAAATAAATCTGGCGAAAACCACACACACACACACACACACACACACACACACACACACACACACACACACACACACACACACACACACACACACACACACACACACACGTGTATGTGTGTATATATTATTTCATATATATGTATGTGTGTTTGTATATATATATATATATAAAGTATGTTTATATTTCCTTGTGTGCGTGCGAGCGTTCTGGCGAAATATCTATCTAGATAGTTATTACATTTTAGAAAAAGATCAGTTCCCTTAATTTGGTAATTCGTATGTATTCGTTTGTGTATCTGGTGGCGTGTGCGTTTCAAAACAAAAACAAGACGTATTCGTACACACGTTTGTTTGTGTGCATGCCTTTCTAAACGAAAACAAAACTTTTGTTGTTAAATAAATTGCAAAAAAAAAAAAATAAATAAAATAATAAAATTTAAAAATAAATAAACGTTACAACATAAAAAAAATTCCCAACTCATTTCTATATTCATTAGGAAATGTTATCAGTCTTCCTATGACTTTGTTGGTTTATTTTTTAAAAAGTTTTATTTATTTATTTATTCTTTTTTTTGCATCGAATTATTATTTATAAAACTCATAATTTAAATTTATTATTTTAATTATTTATAAAACTCATAATTTAAATTTATTATTTTAATTATTTATAAAACTCATAATTTAAATTTATTATTTTAATTATTTATAAAACTCATACATATAAAACATTAATACAAATTAAATTACAAATTAAAAATCGGTTAACATTTTTATTATAAGAGATTTGCAAATGCGAGCTCAAATAAATGTCCATAATAAAATAGAACACCGTGTTTACACGGTGTTTAACCTAAAGAATCGTACTGAGAACATAAGAAATGTACACGTTGCTGATTTATACGATTTTTTTGATTTTTCGGAAATAAAGAAGTTGGAAAATACATTAAAATTCTTGAAAGTTTACGAACTTTTAAAAAAGTTATTTACATTTTACAGTTTGTAACTGTGTAATTTTAAACGATTTCCGAAATTATAATTTTTTCTTTCTGATGAGATAGGTGTGTCATAAACTTCGTGAAAAATAGTGAATACTTCCACCCAGTCTTTCCAAGCTTATAACTCCTCGAAAAATGTAATTCAATCCCTAATTTTTTTTTTCAATTAAAGGGGCAAGGACCAGGATTTCATTAAAAACAAAACAAAAAAACAAACAACGTGTTTTTTTTTTTTTTAAAAAAGGTTTTAAACTTCGAACTTTACAGGTAAATTTCTAAAAAAAACACTACTTTTTTTGTTTTAAATTTGAATATATATATATTATATATTTTAATATGAATATATATATAGTGACCTTTTCTCTTCAATTTGTGATATATAAAACTTCGGTGAGTAAATTAATTATTTACTTTTTAATAGACACTTGAAAATGGGGGGGGGGCGTGAATTAAAAAAAAACGTTTGTCTAAAATATTATATTCAGTTTATTGGAAAGAGCATAAAATTTCACATTGACCCTGAAAATATCGTAAAAATAGAATCAATAGAAAAATTTTGATAGATTTTTAAAGTTTAAAAATTGAAAAATATTGAGTTCGTAAAATTCATTACTCTTTCTAAAAAAATAAAATTCTATTACTTTTAAAACAACTTTAATAGTTTATTTTGGAAGTATAATCCATAAAGAAAATAAACAACCCACTTTTAAAAGAGAAATTACGAGTTTTTTTTATATTTTATTCGCAGTTTCGTGTTAGGGGTGTCAAAAATTCCTACAAAAATTCTGATACACCTAGTGATGAGATAATTTTTCCAGGCTCGTGAAAAAATGTAGAAAAATTGTCTTAAAACTTATTATGAATAAACAGACACTAATAAAAAAAATTTAATCGATGACGTGTTTGAATAGTGAATAATTAAAAAAAAAAAATTTACAAATCGAACGTGAATTTTTTTTTTGTACGGAAGAACGATTGCGCCATAATCTGTTTACACGTCGCTGATAAAAAGCATTACTCGTTTCTAAACCAAGTAACCGAAACCATTCTAATTTAGGAGTTAATTAAATTTATCTGTGCACGGCATTTTTAATATTAAATAAAAATATGACGTTTAGTTTATAAGTTTATAAAAAAATAAACTGAAAATAAGCTTCCGAAAGTTAATTTAAAGATTTAGTTAAGATTTTAAAAAGATACTAATTTCTATAGATTAACAATTGATATTTCCTAGATTAAAAAAGAATTTATTAAAAATAATTTAAATATTACTTTTTCGGGCTAAAAATGACGGTATTAAGAAAATGAATAATAAAGAAAATTCTGTCAGTTAACAGCCTCCATATCAAATTTAAAGTTAATTGCTATAAGTGTTCTCTGCGAAAACATATTTTTAATGTATGCATTTCTATACTTCTTGATAATATTCCAAGTCAAAGGTAAGTCTTTTCTTTTTATATTTCACTCGAAGAACCAAAACTTCAAAAAGATATAACGTATATCTTTATTAAGTTTATTTTTTCCTATATTTTTAATATTTTATAAGACCCTTGTTTTGCATTTCTGCGACACCATTGTTAATTTCTTATCTTTTTATGTTTTGGTTATTTTGTGACGTTCAAATCAAATTTCGCCTGTTTTTATTTTACACAAGGCCCGGAGACCACTCGAGGATAAAGGTTAATTAGTGTACAGTTGTCAATGAGACAATAATCGTAGTAATCGTTAATAATGAAAATTTAGTAAATTGCATTAATTAAGGAGAACGGCTCATCAAGAACTTGTTTACCTTGGACCATATTGTAGTCAGCTTGAAAGCAGGGGAATGGAAGAGAGTTCCACAGGTGTGCAGATCTAAGAAAAAAACTTTGTTTATGGAATCTACGTTTATGTTCAGACACAGATAAAGAGTGGGGGGCATTATTAATAGTTTCAGCTAGACGAGTATTTCTCGTGAAAGTTTGGCAAAGGGGTACCATAGATTGGAGCTCAAACGAGCATTTACCATAAAAATAACGATAAATCAGAGACAGGCTTGCAACGTTTCGTCTGTGGGATATGGGTTGCAGGGAAGAGAAAAGGGCACCCCCTACTAAGCTGCGATGCCTATTTTGAACTCTGCCAATGCAGGATCAAGTCTTACTGGCAGCTTCCGCCCAGATATTACAATAGTACTTCATCCTTGGAGTTACTTGGTTCTTATACAGGTAGAAAATCGCATCAGCAGTGAGGTATCTACTGGAATGGGAGATGATCCAAGCTTTTTTTCTAGCGACCTTGATATTTGATTTGATGTACATGTAGCATTTCGGATCAGGAGTAAAGGTCAGACTCAGAAGCTTGTAAAAACATCGGCCCTCACAAAGGTAAGAGCCATTCATGTCAATTGATGCTAGAGGAGATCAGAGCGTTGATGATGTAAAGATGGAAGCTTTGTTCTGATGCATTAAAATAAACCAGCCATCTCTTTCCCCATTGTAGCACGTGTTCGAGATCAGAGGGGAGAGAATCAGAGAAACTTGGTGATGTACGGCCTTTGAAGTGTTACCATAGATAGTAGTGTCGTCAGGAAAGTCTACGAATGATTTTAGGATGCGATTTGGAAGATTATTGATGTAGATCAGGAAGAGAGTAAGGCCCAGGATGAACCCCTGAGGGACTTCAGCATTAATAGCTCCTGATTTCTGCTCATCAACCACTGCTCTTATGAACATATCAGAGAGAAATGATTTAATAATTGAGAAGACATTTCTAGTTATACCATAGCTGAAGATCTTATGGAGAAGACTTTCATGCCATCCCCGATCAAAGGCCTATGATATATCAAGAGCAATTGCCCTCGAAATGGAAGCCATCGATAGATTAGCTAATCCCATGAAATATAACCGTTAGCACATCTGCTGTTGATCTAGCATAACGGAAACCTAATCACATGTCCCTAAGGAGATTATTTTTTACTGAGTTGGTTGACTACTTCTCTATTTAACACAGATTCCAGCAACTTACTCATGACGTACAGGAAACTTATTGAGCTTTACTGAGAGGGAGATGGCCAATTTTAAATACGGGGCATCCTGATGAGGTTTTTCAGGGTTTTGGGAAGCAATTGTCCTTAAACGCTTAAACAGCTTTGTAAGTATGGGAGCTTGTTCTGATTGAATCTTTTTTATCACTATGATAGGAATGCCATCAGGGCCAGTTGCTTTACTGGAGTCAAGGTTTTTATTAGCTTGGCAACATCAAGTACAGATGTCGCATAGCGTGTTTTTAAATGCAGGAGTGAAATATGAGGGGTTTGCGACCTTTATCGTAAAGAGTAGAATTAGCTGCAAAGATCTCCGCAAAGTGTTTGACTTGGATTGATGTGTATGAGATTATCCCAGATGCATTGATGATGGTTGGGATAGAGCACGCGCTTCTGTCCAGGCTGCTGCTTGCTATTTTCCAAAATTGGTGGGAACTAAGCTGCTGCTCAGCTACTTTATGACCGTTCTTGAAGGAGATATTGTTTTTAAAGGCGACTAACTACCCAGATAAAATTTTTAAAATATTGTTTTTCTTGTTCACTCTTATTAAAAAAATATACTTGATCAAGGAGTTACGAAAAACGAAACCATGTATTTATTTTAAAACAATACTTTAGTTTTAACACTTTTTGCGTTATTACGAAAACAAAAAGAAAACACTTATATATTATCAAAGAAAACAACTATTTTATTCAGAAAAATTAATTTAGTTGAAACAATTCTTGTGTTATTACGAAACAAAAAAGGAAACACAGTACTTATGTATTTTTGGTACAGCGTTCAAATAGTAACCTTATTATGTCGAAAGACATTATTAACATGGGAAGAGAAGGGTATTTTGTAACTATTCTGTACTTCCACCTAACAATTTAATAAAAAAAAAGATATTGCGAAACTTGAATTTAACCTGGATAAACACTATTTAAAAATAACGAGGTACCAAAAATACATAAGTACCAAAAACACTTCTTGTATTATTTGAATTTTTATTGTTGTTGTTTAAAAATCATTTGGAGGACACTTTTGCAGTATGCAAACCGCGACTGTTCTTGTGGGGCGATAACTCCAATTTCTTCTTGGTCAAATAACCCGGCAAATAAGTAATAAACAAGATTTTTTTTCCGAACAGAAAAATATTTGAAAACCAAAACATTTATTGTATAAAAATGTTTCAATATATAATTGTAAAAACATTTATTGTATAAAAATGTTTCAATATATAATTGTAAAAACATTTATTGTATAAAAATGTTTCAATATATAATTGTAAAAACATTTATTGTATAAAAATGTTTCAATATATAATTGTAAAAACATTTATTGTATAAAAATGTTTCAATATATAATTGTAAAAACATTTATTGTATAAAAATGTTTCAATATATAATTGTAAAAACATTTATTGTATAAAAATGTTTCAATATATAATTGTAAAAACATTTATTGTATAAAAATGTTTCAATATATAATTGTAAAAACATTTATTGTATAAAAATGTTTCAATATATAATTGTAAAAACATTTATTGTATAAAAATGTTTCAATATATAATTGTAAAAACATTTATTGTATAAAAATGTTTCAATATATAATTGTAAAAACATTTATTGTATAAAAATGTTTCAATATATAATTGTAAAAACATTTATTTAAAATTCTGCGTAAGAAAATATGATTTGAATAAAACAATTTTGTATTAAAAACGACATTGGGATTTTTATAAAGTAAAATAGCTTTTTTTTTTTTTCGAACAAATAATTTAAATGAATCAGTTTTTTTTTTATTAAAACAACTTTGAAGGGCCAACAATAAATTAATCATTTAAATGTTTGTTGACCGAGAAACGCCACCTGGCAACAGTTTAGCGAAACGCACCAAGAAAAGATAGTCGCCGTCAACACAATGCACAAGTGCTTTTTTTTGTTTTGTGAACACAAAGTGTTAAAACTAAATTAATTTTTTTTAAATAAAATATTTTTTATTGTTTGATAACACAAGAAGCGTTAAAATCTAAAATAATTTTTTTGAATAAATATATGGTTTCGTTTTTTGTGTCTTCTGTTCGGTTTTGTTACAAAATTAACCGTATCCACTTCCGATAGTTAGATTGTTTTTCGAGCAGTGATCTTGGACATTACCTAAAAATATACAAATTTATTTTCTTTTGGATGGGAGCTCGTAGTAAAACTATATCTACCTCAGTATTTTCTTTAATTGTCTTTTTTTGATCAATTTTCGAAATTCCTAAGACGTGATCCTCTCATTTCGGATATTTTTTGTTCAAAAGTAACACTCGACATTACTTTTTTGTTTAACTAAATAAACTCTTTAAAATAAGTTTAACCACTAAAAACTTATAAAAACACTTAGAAAAATCAGTTTTATTTTTTAAAACAACAGTAAACAAGTAAAAATATTTTTAAAAAATTATTATGGGATGTGTATTCTCTTTTAAAAACAATATATCCTTCAATAACGGTCATAAAATCGATATTTATTCAATAATTGACCCGTTTTTCTACCTAGCAAAAATGGATAAATTTTCTGTGTGCGAGTTTTCTGTGTACGAGTTTTCTGTGTACGAGTTTTCTGTGTACGAGTTTCCGAGTACGAATTTTCCGGGTACAAGTTTTCCGGGGACGACTTTTCCTAAATTCATTTTGTTTGGTTTTGAAAATATGGATGAAAATCTCACAAATTTATTAAAACTGGATAGAATAGATAAAGAGAAAAAATTGAGAAGTTTGTTCACTTAAAAAAAAATCATTTTCATTTAATATACCCAAAACATATGAGATTCTACTTTTTAAGCGATTATGTGTGAACACACTGAAACGTTATTTTAGAATTCGGAATGGGGGTTCAATTGTGCATATAAATATAATGTAAACTGATCCAATTTCGGTACATTATAACTTTTTAAGCAGTTAAGTAATTTTTACCACTAATTCTAAAGCAGATCAACAAAATCATAAAATCACATGTAATTGCTATATTTTTAGTATTGCCATCCGTACTTAGGGTTAGTATTAGGAAAGGAGCCTGGTTTTTCTGACTTTTAACAATCCTATATATTAATATGATAGCGTATGTGTTATTTATTTTTTTGTGTCACGATTACATCCGAGTGACTATTGTTTAATTATGAATTCCCATTTCTTATAATAGATAATTTTACCAAGAATTCTTCATAAGTTTTGGTTTTGGTTTCGATTATAGCTGATGGCACTCAAATCATTTATGTACTTATAAATAATTTAACCAAGATTTCTTCATAAGTTTTGGTTTCGGTTTTAATTATAGCTGATGGCACTTAAGTCATCTATTTTTTTTTATAAATGATTCTACCAAGAATTCTTCATAAGTTTTGGTTTCGATTTCGATTATAACTGATGGAACTCCAGTGATCCATTTTTCCTTTATAAATAATTTGATCAAACATTTTTCATAAATTTTGGTTTCGATGAGAGCTGAAGGAACTCAAACTGATTCATCCAAGTCATATATATATATATATATATATATATATATATATATATATATATATATATATATATATATATATATATATATATTATTTTTGAAATCGCTACTTTATAATATAAAAAAAAACATTAACTCTATAATAATATATACGAAATCTGCAAGAATTAAAATATCATATTTAAGCGTATTTTACGACCTGGCAACGCCGGGCGCCCGTGCTAGCTTAGATAAATACTTTTGTAATTTTAACGAGAGTTACAATAATATCAGAGAATCTCTATTTACGCCATGAATACCGACATCAATATATTACATATGAATGAGTCCCCTGTGGAATTTCCACAGATCCCGTTAATTCCTATTATTATTTGCACCTCATATTTTGTTTTACAGCAAATCAATTTAATAGCCCACCAGATATATATAATTAAAATCAAATTTAAACATTCATAAAAGGAAGGCGCATAATAGTTAACAAAGCCCAAAATCCTCTCCATGTTAAAAACGGTTTTCTAAATAGTAATATTATTATTTAGAAATTCGTTCGTAACAATCGGGGGGGGGTTAATATTTTGTTCTTACATCGTTTTCTCATTTTATCTATCAATCGTCGACTATTTTCAACTATTTATGAAAACTTTCAAATAGCATGTTGTACACTAACGACGAACTGATACAATTTGGCTTTTTTTTAAATCAAAATAAACCTTTGTTTTTCAATTTGCAATACATTACAAGGAAAACATTTGAGAAATATATACCCGGAAATTACTCTGGGGTTTATGTAATAATTTTAAAATTTGCAAAAAAAAAAAAAAATAAATAAATAAAATAAATAAAAAAAGAATAAATAAATAAATAAATAAATAAATAAAAACCAACAACAAATCTTTTATCAAATATTTATAAATATAAACAGAATCGGAATCAGAGTCGGCAATAGAAGCGGAATCGGAAATTTAGAATTCAATCAATAATTGGATCGGAATTGGGAATAATTTTGGAATCGTCCCATCACTAGTATATATACATGCATATCTATCTATTATATATATAAAAGTGAACGTGCCTCTGTGTGTGTGTGTGTGTGTGTGTGTTTCTGTGTACATTTTCCAATGCAATAACTCTGCCAATTTTAAGTCTAAAGACTCGAAATTTGATATACAGGGTACTGAGATTTAGGAAAATATTTGTCCATAAATTTGGCTGTTACATTGTCAAAGTTCAACGATTTGACCTTTGAGAACTCTACCAAAATCCTCCGCCAATTTTGAATTTAAACACTTGAAATTTTGGATATAGGTTCCTTGGACATGGATCTAACTTAATAACTAAATTGGAGCTCAAAATAATAAACGTTAAGGGGTCATATAGGGGTCAAATTTAAAAAAAATTACCGTTTTTTTTTTTTTGCTAAACATACACCTCCAAACACCCGGGCAACGGCGGGCATAAATGCTGATATATCTATAAAAGTGAACATGTCTGTGTGTGTGTGTCTGTGTACACTTCCCTACGCAATAACTCTGTCAATTTTCAGTCTACAGACTCCAAATTTGATATTTGCATTCCGTTTTCGGCCAGAAATTTGGCTGGTAAGGGGTCAAAGATCAAAGATTTGACCTTTGAAAACTCTGCCAAACTCCTTCGACAATTTTGGGTGTAAACAATTGAAATTTTAGATATAGGTTCCTTGGACATGGATCTAACTTAATAACTTGATTTGAGCCCCAAAACAATACAAGTTAAGGGGATATAATAGGGGTCAAAGTTTAAAAAAATTGACGGCTTTTTTTTTTTTTTTGCTCAAAATACATCCAAATAACCGGGCAACGCCGGGCTGAAATGCTAGTATATATATATATATCTTGAACTTTGACTCCTTAATAGCCAAATTTCTTGACCGAAAACAGATTACAAAGATTTTCTCAACTCTCAGTACGCTGTATATCAACTTTCGAGTCTGTAGACTTAAAATAGACAGAGTTATTGCGTAGAGAATTGTACACAGACACACGCACAGACACACAGACACACAGATACACAGACACGTTCACTTTTATAGATATACAAGTATTTCAGCCCGGTGTTGCCCCGGTGTTTGGATGTGTATGTTGAGGAAAAGAAAGTGGTAGGAGGAAGGCAGGCTTGAACCCGTACACGAAGGAGAAAAGGAACGGGGAGGGGAAACCTGACGTCTCTGCTGTTGCAACCACCGCTAAACCGGAGGTGACGTAGGTTTAAATTAAGGCTAGACAATCGAAAGGAGAGGATGACTTTAAAAAATATCGGTGAAAAAAACGACTCCCTCCTGCAGAAAAGTGCCTAGTTGAACGTGGAAATATCAATGTTTTTAGCCAATTTTTCGCTATTTGTCGTTTGGAAGGTCGAACTTTAAAACGATACTGATCTTGGTAAAATCCGTCGCCTCTGTCGAAAGTTTTAGGCAGACATGCAAACATACATACATACATACATTTATATATTGGTAACTAAAAATCTTCGACCCAAACCTATTAAAAAGCTTGCCCTATCTCTGATTAGCCTTTATGTAAAATTTCAAATGTTTAGACCAGAAATTGTCTGAGTAATTTGGAAGAGATCGCAAAGGTCAATTTTTTTTAACTTTGACCCCTATTATGACCCTTTAACATTTACTATTTTGGGCTTGCATTAAGTTATTAAGTTAGATCCATGTACAAGGAACCTATATCTAAAATTTCAAGTGTTTAGACCCCAAATTGTCGGAGGAGTTTTGTAGAGTTCTCAAAAGGTCAAATCGTTGAACTTTGGCCCGTTAACAGACAAATTTCTGGCCGATAACCAATCACATGGATTTTCCCAAATCTCAGTACCCTGTATATCAAATTTCGAGTCTGTAGACGTAAAATTGACAGAGTTATTTCGTAGGGAAATGTACATAGACAGACAGACAGACAGACAGACAGACAGGCAGACAGACAAACACACAGACACACAGATACATTCACTTTATATATATATATATATATATATATATATAGACTAATAGATTAAACAAAAATATATACGTATACATAAATATATATGGAAATAATTTTTTGTTTAAAGATTTTACGCAAATATTATGCAAGTATAAATCATGTTTAATATCTGCATGACTATAATTACAGTAATAGTTAACTCTAGATGATCATTGCATAAGAATACCGAAAACACTAATACGGAATTAATAAAAATGAATGTTTAAAAAGAATATGCAAATAAGCTAGATATTTTGCTAGTGAATGCATTTCCACAAGCCATATATAAGAAAGTTGTATTTTCTTTTTAAATAAATAGAAAAGGGGATTTTTAGTATGAATATCAATATCCACAAAAGAAAAACGAATTTATAGGAGTATAGATAGATAGATAGATAGATTGATAGATATATATGTACGTTTTTGCATGTATATATATATATGTGTGCATGTATACATGCATATATATATATATATATATATATATATATATATATATATATATGTTTATAAATGCATCTAGACGAGTGTTAGCATACGCTTTGAATTTGTGAGTAGCCCGCCTATGGTCGGCTGGGTTGCCCTATTTTCCTCCAGAATAAGGTCGGAACTCAGCGAGTGCCCTTGAAAAATGCCTTTATTATATGTGGCTGTCTGGCTATTTATTTGATACTTGGCTCAAAGAAAATCCAAACCCGATTTTATTTGCGCAAGGATTATGTAGTCATGGGTTAGGAAGATACGAATTGAGGTGGGAAGATAAAAAAAAAAAAAAAGAATGAACAAAGAACTGGATGTTTTTTTTCTACCGGCTTAGAAATAGTCGCTTTATTGCGATCAGACGGATTGCGTAAGAAAGGGAAGATTTAAAATTCGTATTAGCGGAGATAAAAGGGTGGGGGGCGTTATTGATTTGCAATCTAACAGTAGTGACGGTAGTCCTAAGAGCACTTGTAAGATAACTGCTATCATACAGAAATTCATGGTAAATGACTGTTGCGATAAAGCTTCCTGAGTTATAATCTTTTGCTCTTTATAACTACCTGTTTCTAATTCGCGGAAGCGACGACGGTGTTAAGCAGGAAATGGTCCCTTTTAATTAATGATTATCCTCCTCTCATATAACATGCAAACTCCCCTTGCTGCATGTTAAGAATGGCTTTCTTGTCCGCCTGTTCATATATAATGACGCGAGTTTTCTTTTTCTTTTTACATCTTCTCTTTTCACCCTCCTTTTTGGGGAGGGGTTTATGATAGCAAATATGTTACATAGCGCAAATTGAGGGAAGAATAATTTAAATGCATGAAGCAAATAAATGAACTACTTCTTACTTATCTATATATTAATACGATAGCGTGTGTGTGTCACGCTTACATCTTTGTTTTATCTTTCAAGTGTCTATCGTTTCATTGTTATGACCTTGCATTCATTATAATAAATAATTTTACAAAGAATTCTTCCTGCGTTTTGGTTTCGGTATCGATTATAGCTAAGGAAACTAAAGTTGTATATATATATATATATATATATATATATATATATATATATATATATATATATATATATAGTTAGTTATAAAATATATATGGCGATTAAGCTACACTGAATATTCCGCGTTTCATCCACTCTAGGATTCTTCAGGCTTATGCGCATAAGCCTGAAGAATCCTAGAGTGGATGAAACGCGGAATATTCAGTGTAGCTTAATCGCCATATATATTTTATAACTTACTAACTAGCTCTACCTACGTATTGAGTACTTTTGAAGTAAATACTTCAAGTTTACACATAAATTTATACTTTCGTATATTAATTTTATGTGAGTAAATGAAGTAGTTATATATATATATATATATATATATATATATATATATATATATATATATATATATATATATATTGTTTCTTCTATATAAGCTTTGATTTCGGTTCCGATTCAAGCTGATGTACGCAAGTCACGTGGATATTATATTTTTATTTTTGAAATCGCAACATTATAATAAAAAGAATCAATAGAAAATTGACTCTATAATAATATATACGAAATCTGCAAGAATTAAAATATCATATTTAAGCGTATTTTACGACCGGCCTACGCCGGGCGTCCCTGCTAGCTTAGATAAATACTTTTGCAGTTTTAACAAAAGAGCTACAATAATATCAAGTCGTCTCCATTTACTCTGAACGTCCACAGAATATTAACATGAATATATTACATATGAATGAGCCCACTGTGGAATTTCCACAAGTCCCGCTAGTATATTATAATATTATTATTAATATTCTGCAATGAAATAAATTAATTCTTACTTGTTATCCAATTATTCGGACAAACCAAACAAAAGAAAGGAGTCATCAGGCGTGCTTAGAAAATGGTCGATCCTACAACACGACATCATCTTAACAGGCAAACAGAATGAAAAACTACGGAACTATCAGACACTGAGGGTGGAGATTGCTAGATTGTGGAATAAGGAAACTTACATCGCGCCAATAATCATAGGTGCGTTTGGCTCAATTCCTGATGATCTTATGAAAAAACTCCTTGGGAATCAGATAATACATCATCGTTCTCCAGAAGTCAGTTCTGCTTGGCTCCTACGCCAGGTGCTTTCCATCTAAATGACTCTTTGACTATCATTGCTAGCTTTGATGTAAGAGACAGCTCATGAGGGGGGAGGGATAAATAATAATAATAATAATAATAATAATAATAATAATAATAATAATAATAATAACAGCAACAACAACATAATATATGGCCCTTGGGCCGAGATCAAAGTGTAGTTGTCTGTTCTTTAGATGCTGTACTTCAATTTCTTGTTCTCTGTCAGCGGAGGAGAAGTCCTCCACGACTGAGAAAATTTGTAATTTTTGTTTGTTTTTCTCTACGTTAAAAAACGACCCTGGTGTCTAACTCTGTCTCGTGGAGAGGTATTGCAAATAGGAACAGCAACATAATATTGGAGTTTGTGCAAAAGTTTAGAATCCAAGTGACAGACAGATCTGTGCCTAAATCGAAACGCGGATTCCATGAACAAAACTTCTTTCTTAGAACTGCTCGCCTGTGGAACTCTGTTCCGTCTGCCTGCTTCCCACCGGACTACAACTTGGATGTGTTCAAGTCCAATGTTAACAAATTCCTAATGAACCGCCCCCTTAAGTAAACACTTCATCAAATCTCAACACTAACGTAATGTACTTGCAATAACCCTTATCCCTGAGTGGCTTCCGGGCCTTGATAAGTGGTGATCACTGTGTAAAAAAAAAAAAAAAAAAAAAAGTGGTCCCAACATCACTCAGAAGCAGTAATGGGAAATAAGAACATTAAGATGCTCTGGAAGTTCATGATTCAGCGTGACGTAGAGATAACTTACAGGAAACCAAATATTAAACAAAAAGATGGATGAATACCAAATTATTGTATGTGGCTTGGCCAAACAACATAAAGTTAGCAAGCAAAAATAATGAAAAAATACGGAACTATCAGAAACTGAGATTAGAGATTGCAAGGTTGTGGAATAAGAAAGCTTCCATCGTGACAATCATCATGTGGGTAATTGATTCAAGCCTAGGTAAGAAACAGTTGAACTCCTTGGGAATTAAGTACATCATGATCGTACTCCAGAAATCAGTCCTGCTTGGCAAACATCGTACGCCAAGTGCTTTCCATCTAATTGACCCTGACTCTGTTCATTAGTTTTGTTGCAGAAGCCCACTCTTGAGTGCACCCCCACCAAAAATAAAAACAACAAAAAAAAACACGCTGTTAAATATTACAACACCGCGAAGTTAACGAACATAATAATTGTTTAGTTCGGACCAGAAGTTCTATGAAGAACATAATTGTTGTGTCTGTATCAATAACAACACGAACGCAGAAAGTCAAGGTAAAACAGATATATTAAGACGAAAAGATAATACATATTTACAAAGGTGCAGTTGTACTGCAGTTGGAAGATTGTCCGGCAGAGGGCGTGTTAAAGTCTTTCATGGAGCAACCGGCACATGCGTCTTGCCTATCCGGCGTTCGAACACAGCTCCCCGGTCTTGCTGACTTGATACCTTTATCTCTCTCTTTTCACCCACGTATGCTAATTAGTGGGCGTCTCCACAACAATAATAAAATGCCAAACCGCTTTAAGATAATAATAAACTCACAAGAACGCAAAAAAGTTTTGGTGTGACATTTGGGGTGTTGAATAGGAACATACTGGAATTGCTTTGTGACTGAAAGGTATGAGGAATAAAAAAGAAAAAAAAATATGAGACCCAAAATTTGGTGAAAGCAAAGAAGAATAAAGTTCGAAAACAAGTAGGAACATTCACAATTGAAACGCCCCCGAACCAGATGGTGTATGGGATTAAGTATTTGAGAGTATGTTCACTGGGATTAAAAAAAATAAGATGTATTAAACAGGGGACAAAATGTATGTATTGGGGGTTAGGAACACTTTTGATGTATATGGTTAATAAAATTTTTAATTTTGTAAATTGTCACAATTAATTGAACTCATTAAAATGGAATTTACCCTTTCAGAGCGTGTATATATATATATATATATATATATATATATAAATATATATATATATATATATATATATATATATATATATATATATATATGACTACTTCTTTAATTACATAAATTAATATACGAAAATATAATGTGCGTACATTTTTAGTATTTACTTCAACAGTGCTCAATACATAGGTAGAGCTAGGTAGTAAGTTATAAAAATATATACGGCAATTTAGCTATAATAGCTTAATTTCCATATGTATTTTTATAACTTTATATATATACTAGACTATCCGTGACCCGTTGGGTCAGTATGTTATATTAGCTATGGAATTCATTCATGAGCATGACACTTGTGACGTAAAGAAAATAGTTTTTTTGACATAACAGAAACATTTCTATGAAAGTATATTAAAATAAAAAAAGAATATAGATAGATTTCTATGAGTCGTTCTGTTTATTATAATTGATTATTTTGGAGAAATAAATTATAAGTTACTGAATTATAAGTGGTTGGCCATACTTATAGGTAAATGTGCACTGAACAGATACCATAATACTTATTATAGTTAAATTCAAATTTTGATATATCTGCTTTTTTTTACATTTTTCATTTCTGTAATATGTTTAAGTTATTTTAAACCCCACTCTTCCCATGTTAAATAATAATTTCGAAATAATAACGTTAATATTTAAGCGTCGCAATTGTTCTTTTTTTTTTTTCACGTTTAAATTATCCAAATAAACAATTACGTTTAAGTTATTTTAAACCCCACTCTTCCCATGTTAAATAATGATTTCGAAATAATAACGTTAATATTTCAGTGCGCAGGTTATGTGCGCATGCGCAGCCAGATGTCGTAAACCGGAAAGTGGGTTACATACATCGTTACAAGGTCATTTGAGTTTTATAATTATATATATATATAATTATATATATGTATATGTATGTATATATATACATATATATACATAACATATATATATATATATATATATTTATATATATTGAAAAAACGGGATGAAAGATATGATCAGGAAGTAAAGGAAAACAATAACAACGAATGGAGCTCTTCACCCGGAGTGATGTCAACAGATTATATGTTAAAAGAAAATAGTGAGGACGAGGACTAATTAATGTAGAACGATGCATAAAAGAAGGAAATAGTTATAAAGTTTACATCTTCAACTGCAAGGAAAACTTCTAAAGATCGTGTCCAAATTTGAAAAAATTGCAAGAGGGCGAACAAATATGGAGCAAAGTATTAAAGGCAATAAATTGACAAAACGTGAAAGAAAAATGTATCTGAGAAGAAAATCTATGGGATCTACCAATGGACAAGGAAAAAAACTGGCGAACTTTGTCAAAATGGTTTGGGACAGAAGCCCTTATATGTGCCGCATACGCGTAAGCACTCAGGACAAATTATGTTAAGTATCACATCGATAAAAGAGCTGGAAGTTGCTTTGTTGACTGCGTGGACAGAGAGATGAAAATATACAACACATTGTACAGGGCTTCCCAATCTTTCTAATCTTTCCTAAATCAATTATAGAATTTTAAAAGTAGCCCGATCTCATTCTAATCTTTCTCTTACCGACCAACTGACACCAGAAGACAAAAATGCAATTCTTTTTCCAACAAGACGGCGCTACGTGCACCACGTCCCACAGATCACTGGCACGAGTTCATGACATATTTACAGAAGAGAGAACAATAAGCAAGGGGTATGGCCACCACGTTCTCCGGACTTTTCATTATGTGATTTTTATCTTTAGGGGACTTTAAAATAAAAGTTTATGCAAATAATCCTCACAATCAAGACCATCTAAAAGAGAACATTACCAGGAGAATAATCAGAGAAGATCTACAGGCAGTATCTGCAAACGTTGTTAAACGTGCCCAGAAATGCATAGATGTCAATGGGGAGCACTACCAGCATCTTTTATAACACTACAGGTAATTTAAACAATAAAAGAATGTTTATCCTCTCTACTACATTTTATGGGCTACTTTTAAATGGACCACACTGTAGTTGGCCTCAAAAAGAGTACAAGAAGCGCTATGATACTGTTGCAAGAATGTTCCATTAAGATATAAGTAAGAAAATGGGTTTGTATAATTAGGATTCATTGAGTGTCATTTTCAATATTAGAACAGTAGTCCGGTGAATCCAAATAATACGAATTACCAATCCTCCTCTCAAAAATTCGGAAATATCAAAATCGGACTGTAATTCTATGAAAAATGGTACAAGCATGTTCTAAAATGGGTGGCGAAGAGTTACGAATTAAAATTATTTTGGGATATGAACACCCAATGTTACGATTTGATTAGAACAATAGAAGAATATTTAACTTATTAGAAAAAAAAAACAGAACGCGTGCAATAATGATTGATATACTAATACCAGCTTATGTGAAGGTAAAAAAGAAAGGTAAAAATGTACCAAGACTTGAAAAGGGAGATAAAAAGATTGTGATTGAATAAAGTAAAAGTGATATCCGTTTTGATAGAAACAGCAGTGAGTGTTTGACAGGCGGATTGAGAAATATATATATACACACATTGATCTATATCTAAAACAAAGTATCACATATATGTAAATATTTTGTGAAAACTATTAACAACCCCCCCACACACAAAATACTAATCTTTTTATATATACGTTCATAAAATATTAAATGACATGGTAGTTACACGACTTTGTATACGAAAGAATCGCAAAGAAGCAAAAGAACAACGGAAGGAAAAAGTCGACTCAGCCATTTTTAGTTGAAATAAAAAGCGTTTATTCATGATACTTTTTTAAACTACGTTCTATTCTTGCTTTTATACGTCTGTTTGTTCGCCACCTGCTTAACGAAGCTATGCCGTGTCGAACACCTGCTTTTTCTTTCACCCGCGTCGACACATCTGCTCAAGTCCAATCGCCACCACGCAGGTTTTTCAAATCTTTTTCGCCAGCATGTACTTCACCTTGCTGTAGCTGTCCTTCTTTTCCTTCGCTGTGACGTCAACTCGCGTTACGAATTTATCATTTGCATAGATGAACTAGCGCTGCCGCTACATATGCGTCAATAGAATTGGTTCACATGGCGTTGCACAGGATAAAATATATTTTATTTATTTTATTCTTTTCAATATACTGTGTTTTGCAATTCATTAATTAATAAAGAATAAATTTTGAAAGTTAAATTTAATTTATATGCTATTTATTTGACATTAAAATTTTAAATGAAGTCAAAATCTATAAAATCATAACCAATGTTATTTTAATATCTTTTTATATGCATAGTTGGATGCCAATAGATTTCAAATGTTTCAATCTTTTAAAATACTAGCAGTTCACCCGACTTTGCTCGGGCCCTGTGTACTGCTCATGACTTCATGTGCATATATATATATATATATATATATATATATATATATATATATATATATATATATATATATGTGTGTGTGTGTGTTTGACCCATGTTCTGGTAACCTACATCTAAATTTCAAGTATTTAGACCAAAAATTGGCGGAGGAGTTTGGTAGAGTCTGCAAAGGTCAACTCTTTCCACTTTAACCTTTTCGTTCAAAACTGATTAAGAAGCTTGTTGCATGTTTGAATACACTTTATGTAAAATTTCAAATATTTAGACCCAAAATTGGCTGAGTAATTTTTTTTAAAACTTTGATCCCAATTTTGCCTCCTTAACATTTATTGTTTTCTGCTCCAATCAAATTAAAAAAGTTCGATCCAAGTAACCTATATTAAAAATTTCAAGTTTGGTAGACATTTTAAAGGTCAAATTGTTGACCTTTGACTCCTTGACAGCCAAATTCTTGGCCGAAAACCGATAAAAAATATTTTCCCAAATCTCAGTATCCCGTATGTCAAATCTCTGGAGACTGAAAATTTCAGGGCTTTTCTGTCTAGTTTCTTAAACATTATTTCAGCAATTTATTCCCTTTCCGCAATAATCTCTTTGTCGTTCATCTTATTTCCTCAGTTTCTTCCAAGACCTCATCATAAGGTTTCTTATTAGCACCAATTACTCCATCCCTTGCTCTCCCCATTTTCTGCCGCTTAATCCACATCTTCCACTCTGTCATTTCCTCATAAATCTGCACATCTTTGTTTGCCGTAGCACTTCCCACTAATTCTGTGTTTACCTGTATTTTTATGGCCCCCAATTCCAGCTCTAATAACTATCTATTCTTCCACACTGCTCTTGTCTCGTCACACAAGCGGTCTGCCCATTTTCTAAAATTAGTTTTCTGCACCCGTGATAGGCTTACCTATTCTATCGTAAGTATTGCTTCTGAAGAAGCACGCCGTGATTAATTTTTAAAATAGAAAAATTCCCCCCGACAAACCCGACAAGCAGCAAAACACCCACCACTACACAGTAGAGATGTAAGAAAGGGTTTTCTTTTTTTTTTACTTTTTTTTACTCTAATAGCTTCTAGACTTTGGAATTCCCTTCCGGATTCCTGTTTCTCCGATTGTGATGACATGTAGAAGTTCAAGTATTATGTAAACAAACATTTTGCCGCTCTGCTTGCCACAACTTATGTTCCAGATAGTAGCCCTTACATCAAAGTGGCACTGTGTTTTGTTTGAAGTGGAAATGCAATAAAAAAAGTCTCTAAACTATCGAATTAAAAGTCAATTTACTTTTTAAAACCTTGAAAATTTTACTGCAATTCAGTTTCAGTCGTTAAGTTTATGTTTAGTTTGAAACTGTCAATATAGTTAGGTTCAAATTCTGTAGAAGCACGTCCCGCCCTTTTATTATGATCAAAATTATATTGTTTAATGCTTCAAAAGAAGTCGGTAAAAATAAAAAAATATTACAACGATTTATTTGAAACTAGCAGGCCGCCCGGCATTGCCCTGACGTATGATAATTAAATTAATTCAGATTTTTAATCATTATTATATTATATTAGCTCCAATATGTAGTAATGATTTAAAAAGTTAAAAAAAAAAATAAAATAAAAATGAGTCGTGCGCCACTACCGAGAATCGAAATCAAAACATTTAGCTTACGATTTACTTTTTCCTTTGATGTTAATGTCTGCACTATGAATACGTTTTTGCTGCAAGGCTAAAAAAATGAAATATGAACCTTATCTATAAGGTTATGCATTCATATTCGTAATGTCGTCGTTCGATTTTTACCTGGTAAAGTTCATTTCTTTAATTTTCACACTTTTGCACTGATTTTCCCCGACTAAAATCCAAATATAAAGTTTCGTATGGTCTCGAATACTCTATATATTAATTTCCATGTCTTTAGACCAAGAACTGATAGAGGAGTTTGGTTGGCATTTTTTAAACAAATATGCGCATAACATAAATATATAGGAAGAGGTTTGTACTTACTATAAGCTTTTTACGCAAACATTACGCAGGTATAAATCATGTAGAATATCTGCACGTAATAGTTAACCTAAGATGATCATCCTATAAGAAAACCGAAAAACAACTAATAGGGGATTCATTAAAATGAATGTTTAATATGTTGGCACCTCCTGAAGAAAAGCCCTTTGATATAGTATCCACAAGAAGGCGTTCGTTAGTGAATAAGGTTATCTCAATATCCCATAAGAATCTTTCACTTAGTGATACAAACACCAACATTGGCACAAATGGAGTTCAAAACATACATTTTAAGAAAAGAACGTTAGTCATCATAAAATTCAAGACGGCTGCCAGTTCTCAAGATGGCCGCAGAAGCAAACCTGGCAAATTTCTATTTTGGTGATTGTGTCACCAAGTGAAAGATTGTTTCAGCAATCTGCCCCACTACATATATAGCACAACATTTAAAAGATATTTAAAAAATTTCCATTTCCTTTACCAACATTTATTCTTTTTAATCAAAGGAAAAGTTCCCAACTGTTGTTTTCCGGGGAACATAAATCCGTGTCTGCTGAGTTGCTTAGTTAATTTCTACCAATTATCGAAACACGTGTAAGACACTATGAGTGTGAAAAAAATACATCTTTAGGTTTGGGCTTGGAAATGTTTACTATATATATACATGTACTAGTCAAAGTACCCGTCGTTGACTGGGTTCAAAAACAGCCTACAGAAAATGGACTCTGATTTATGAAAGTATGATAAGTTATGAAAAGGAAGGGTTGTAAAGAGATAGATTCGAATTTGGGGGTATCAAAACCAAAGCAAAATATGATGAAAGTAAAAATAAAATAGATAAACCCCATAATTTATTATACCATACCTGTTCACACTGAAACACTTATCACAATATTCTGTGGATCTATATAAAAAAACCTTGTTAAACTTTGTGACATATTTCCATTTTATGGAGGTCAGGTGCGAACGAACGCCCCATAATTGTATTATAGCATACTTCTTCAAACTGAAACATAATTATCAAAGTATACTTACGCAGATAGATATGAAAAGTCTTTATTAAAGTTTGTGCCTATTTCCATTCTATGGGGGCCAGGCGCGAACGCAGACCCCACAATTTTATTATACCATCCCTATTTAAGTTAAAACATACTTATCAAAGTATTATTATGTACATCTATATCAAAAACACTTGTAAACGTCTTTTTTTTAATTTTTTAATTTTTCATTTCAATACTTTGTGGACCAGGCGCGTACACAGACCCCACAATTTTAATGAATCATCATTATGCCAGATCAAACATACCCATTCCTGTGTCTCGATACATCTTCTATCATTATATGTGATCAGTTTTCTATAATAGTCAACCATATAGGCGCCTAATCGTGACCAAACACACACACAGACGTTCAGCTTTATATATATATATATATATATATATATATATATATATATATATATATATATACACGGGCACATGTTTCGCAATCTCACGACTCATCAGCGTGACTATGACGTAGCTGTTCTTTTGTCTCATATATAGAACTGTTCAAAATGCATGTTTTCTACACACTATAAGAAAATAAAAAAGCAAGGAAACAAAACAAAATTAATGAAAAGTTGAAAAGGAAACAAAGACTGAGGCGAACTAGGCCTTGTTAGATAGTAACGTATCTTAAAATGTTGAGAGGTCACCCTGTCTGCGTTTGTAAGGCTTTGACTAGAGAAATGCATACCACCTATCCGCCCACCGCCTACCATTTATCATTTACCAACACCTCCTCCCCAAACCATCCTCAACATCAACACAACCAACCCTCACCCCAACATGCCACCGTCACCACCACCACCACCACCACCACCACCACCACCGATTTGTTCTCTTTCAACGTAGACTTAACTCATACTAATTCGCCATTTTTTTTTTTAATAAACGCACAAGAATGAACGATACAAGAGTTTCTGTCTGTTCGTCTCTGCACACACACACACACACACACACACACACACACATATATATATATATATATATATATATATTATGAGTGTGACACTTATGGTGGGCAATAGACTAGTTATTTCTTTCTTGTTCCAATCCGTTTGTCGAGGTGACTGGCTCGTTCGGACAAGGTCATAGTGATAGTATCTCTCCCTGTCTAATACGGTGGTAAATACAGATCCCTAAAAAGGGGAACTTTAGAGCGGGTTTTTTCCTTTGTCCTAAAGAGATTGTTGAGGCGGCTATTCCTCTATTGGCTATAAGGTATAATCCTGTATAGTTCTAGGAGATCTATCCTCCCAGGCTTTGCCTTCTCCCCCTTTAAGAAGGATTAGTTTATTGCTTATCGTCTAGGACTCCCATGCTGGGGAATGCCGATATGCCTCTCTATGCATTTTTTTTTATTTTGCAGGCCTGAGTGCTCTTTCTATGAGGTGCTAGCTTTTCAGATCCACTTTTCCATTTGTCCGCCATAGGAGAGAGGTAAAAAAGGGGGGTACTTTAGTTTCAGATAAAAATGTAAGTAATTTCCTTGTCTAGAAAGACGCTGATCGGTGACAGAACAAATACTGCACTTTGATCCTCGATATTCCCCGTTTGGCTGTAGCTTCAAAGACAGATTTATTCAGCATCATCCCCCACACCCACCCCAGAGGCCAGATTATGAACAATGCCAGTTTATAGAGAAATCTATTTCCCGATAGACAGTTTTCCTCTCGCAGTTGTTAAAAATAGCTTACGCAGTCCTATTTGAATATATCCCCTCGCAGATCCAAAAAGTCCGTGGAGACCGGATTTAATATCTTTACGAGTTTCTGCTGACCGATGTGTAAATGAAACAACTAAATTGTGCAAAATTGTCACATATTCCCACACAGGAACAAACGTCACTTTTCTCAATGGTTCACTTCAACATGTGATGCACAAAACAAATATGCATTACGCAACAAGTCATACGCAATCATTGATAAATGCTACAAATAATTTTAAGAGCGAGGTCATGCCCGAATAACTATAAAATGCGTAGAGTCGCAGAAAATAGGAACTCGCGATTTCTCGAAAGCTATAATAGTGTAGTAAATAAAAGGGGAATCATTAATTCCTATACTATTTAACAATCAGACGATCGTTTGCACTGCAAGCGAGAAGGCTGAACTGTTTTTTTTTCAGCGATTGGCCTCCAATTCACCTGAGATTCCACAAATTATCTTATCCCAAATTTTACTATGCGAGCACAAACCACATGATGATCTGAAGATCACGCCCTCACATGTCCAAATATTAAAAAAAACAAAAACATCTTAAACATTTCCAAGGCGTGTGGTGAACTTGATCTTTTTTTTTTTTTTTTTACTCATGTTCACCCCTTACAAAGCATATCGCCACTTGGATATAAGGGCTACTATTACTATTTGGGGCCAGGTATAGAAAAGATTAAGATATTTGTTTGTGTTACATTTAAACTTCTGCATATCAGTTCAGCCAGGGAAACAGACAGCATAAAGAGAATTCCAAAGTCTAGCTGCTCGAGAGAAGAAACTATTAGAACACATTCCATTAAAACAGGCACAGTGATGCAACATTACGGCGATGAGACAGGGGCTGGAGCTTAGTTGATAAAGTGGGACCGATTAGATTGGCAACTCTTTTTTGGACTTTATCTAAGAGGGAGAGACTAGTGGTAGATACACAAGCCCATATGTGGCAACAATACTCCATGTATGGGCGAATGGTGGCCTTGTAAAGCTACAGGATATTCTCAGGCGTGAGTAGTTTTCTAGCTCGATAGAGGGAACCCACCTTCTTTGCAATAGTCTTTGCAATGTCCTGTATGCATTTGTTATCCCTGCTATACGAATTAATAATTGTTCAGCTGAGTTTGCTCCTATGCAATCCAAACTCTAAAACAGATATTTAGCGGAATCTTATTTCCTTGATATATTGGTACTAATGTCCAAGAATTATGGTGAGATAAACAAACAAACTGACCAGCTCAAGTATCACTCTATCAGTCTCCGTCATCTCTACACTAGAGTATTTGAATCAGTCGATAATTTTATATTAACACGCGTATTTTCTCCAACCCGGATTCGATTATTCTGACCAGAAAACAAATTCCAACAGATCCAATTCCATTTTCATGCAGTTCGGAACCACAAAAAATAAGACGCACTTGAACGTCGATCGCCATAATAATAACAGGAAAAAGGTTCGCCGGGTCCCACTGAACAAAATGAGATCTCCAAATCGTAATAATAGCATCATAATAAACAAACAGATACTACACTCTGACTCCCCGAAAGATGATTGTAGTAAGACTGATTTTAGTAAGGATTCCATGTTTCATTCGAAACAAGGCATAAGGCCACTTGATGCAAGAAACTAGCAAGAACAAAAGCTGCTTATTGCAAAAACAGGAGATGTCTATTGACTTAATCTTGGAAAGACCAAGGTTATAGATAGAATGAAAACAGTGAGTAGGAAGAGAGTTCCACAATATAGCAGTTCTTGAAAAAAATAAAGCTACTGGAATAAGAAGCTGTATTTCAATAAGGTATTAAAACAATAAATAATGAAACAATAAAGGTACAAAGTCTAATTACCCTCTGAGTATCTTTAAAGTATATGGTCATGTAGCGGCCGATGTTTACACCTCGGCGTCCAACTGCGTAAACTCGTTTGTGCGCACATCGCTAGCGCATACATTACTGAATAAAATCAAATAGTTATATTTTGGACCAATCAGAGAACTTTCTGAGTTTATTCGGAATGGTCTTTCCGAAAGCCACTTCGATTCCTTAAAAAAGCCAGATTGGTTTTTTCAATAACCAGTTGAGCCAAAATCCAATGACCGGGATGGCAGGTCAACAAACGCATACTCACACTTACATAGTGCAACACACACACACACACACACACACACACACACACACACACACACACACACACACACACACACACACACACAGACACACGCTCACTCGCGCACAGGCATACAAACTGCTTGAATCCCTTAATTGTCGTCTGCTCACTTTCCTAAAAATAACGAACATTATAGTCCAGTCAATCTAGCTCATTTTTTGGCTCAACCTCAAACAAATTGCTAACAAAGGTTTTTAAATTGCATTATGGGCAAGAAAATCTCCTCTTTCAGATAAAAAAAAGTTTACCAAAATTGACCTTGCGGAAAGGGGTCAACGACCGCCATCTTTAAAGTGTCCCCCCGATTCTAGTTTCCCTCTCTCAACTCAATTATTGTAAGTATATTTTCAAAAATAACAAATATATCAATGTGAAATTTGATAAACCAACAGTTTTCATGAAGTTGAATATAATTATAAACTCATAGGTTTGGTTTTATTTGATTTTGGTTTACGGCATATCAACCCTTTTAGTTTTGATCCAAGTTTAATTGCTTGATCCTTATTTTTTAAAGTGTACTCTTTTACATTTTCTCCAGCCATTGAAGTTATGATTGCCTCTCCTATGGAGTTTACTCTGTCCACATTCACCTTTTTGTCTCCAGTTACTCCACTTGAAATGATGTGAATGGACGGATCTTCCGTGAAAGGGTCATATGTCTGGAGAAACGCAAGGACCTTCCATGTATCCCTCACATCACGCTCCTTTCTTGCTGAAGTAGCCTCCTGATGCTGGTCACTAGTGCCATAATGAATGCCTGCTAGTTCTTGCATTGTAAACTTGATTTCCGCGCATGCTGGCAGTGATAGCGTCCAAACCAATCGTTGAATTTCATCCATTCCTCTGCCATGAGTAAGGCCTCCAGATGTCTTCAGGCTTCTCATTAGCACCTGTTCAATAACTAGATCCGTTGACAAGCCAGCCCAGTAGCGATCACTCCGTTTAATCACATGGAATCCTTCCGAGAATTTCTGGTATACTTCAGGGTGGGTTTTTGGCAGACCCTCCATTTGCTGCAAATACAGATACGCCGACTTTGCATATAGGATGTGTCCTGCTGCAACGAATATTGGCAGCATTTTCCTAACAGCGTCAAGGTGCATTTCCCAGTTCCCGGTGCGCTCTGCTTTGATAAGCAGTTGCAGGCTCTTCACCATATCAAGGTATTGAATCCACAATTTTGCTGTTCGCTGCTCAACCATCGCATCCTTCACATGGTTGATTTTCTGGGTAATCCTGGTTACAGACTCTGAAGACAGAACATTATCCAATCTCTCAGTCCCACCAAGGAGACCTATCAATAGCCCCTGAGCTTCTTTAAGGTCTTCATTTTGATGAAATGACTCTTCTGCATCAATGTTGGGTTGATCATGCTCAGTGACATGTGAAACTGGCAAATCATAGGCTTTTGCTAATAAAATAGCATTCAGAGCAGCAGCAACTAAAAAGTGAGCACGAATGGCTCTTGCAATTGCTTTGCCACTTAGCATGTGGTTGACTGTGTTTTCAGCATACACAAGTTCAAAAAGTTCTTGCAAACCAGAACCTTTCATCAAATGACCAATTGACCCCAGAAAGCTCATCTGTGTATGGAGCCCACCAAGTCGCAAGACAAATGATTTCAGGGGACTGGAACTAGGCTGTGACTCGACTATCATCATTGCTTTGTACCAAACAAACAGACTTCCAAAACACAGCAACTATACTTAAATATGTAAAATAATGTCTGGAGCGCAACAAACAGATAACAGACACGCCTGTAATTGCACAGTTACAGTGAATGCACATATACAAATATCTTATCAACGCAAATTATATCAATAATTTAGAAGAATGTGGTAATATACGATCTATGGAACTCACTGGCAATAAAAACATGATAACTTACTTTTTTAATTTTAAACTTAAATTCAAGCCATCATCACCGCAAAATCAGTAATGCTAAACATATAAAATCAACAGTAGGTTCTTTGATATGACAGGGGCACTTCGAAATGAATGTTTCTGTTTAGAGCACAATTAAACCATTATACTTGACTTTTGCATTTTAAACTTCAATGGAGCCATCCTACATAAAAATAAATTTATAAAATCAACAGTAGGTTCTTTACGGTGCAATGTGGACTGTAATATACTGTGAACTAAGTCACTGCGAGATGTCCGTAAAGCTTTGTCCAGGTGTATCGCAATGGCTGTCTAGTTAGAGCAGGCAATCAATCGAATTGATTGAGCAATTGGTGATTTTATTGATTTCGATGACAATAAAACTATGGGAATGTGAAACATTCGTTGATCATTATCCAATCTCGGGTAACGTCGTGTTCCCCTCCTAGTTTAATTATAAAACCTAAAAACTACATTCACCAGAAATATTTCTTCAGAACTGGCTCACCAGAAAAATACATCTCCCAAATACAAATTTCAGAAGAACACTCGTTTTAACTCATACAACAGTTTCCCAGTTTTTTTTTACCAGTTTGCATTATTGTCTGCAAGATCTTTGAAGCTGCACAGAGTTTGAAGTAGAGAGCAGAGAAAGCATTGTTCAATAATACGATCTTACTCTCCACATTCGAAAATGATTGGGTCAGTTTTGTAACTCCCATCTTGTCACAGTAGCTTTTCATCGTCCCATTCCTGGTCTCAAGAGTCGAGCGCTTTCCAGTAGATTGAAAGCGCTTCTGAACCAAAAGGAAGGTTCCCATCTCAGTAAGAGGGATGCATTAATTGGTCACCTGGTCCATAACTGGTCTCTTCCTTGTATGTTGTCCTGGGTTCGATAAGGCTGAGGAAGTCCTCTTTAACTTAACGAAAATAAAAAACCTAGAAAAACGTAATGCCATAATGAAAATAATAAAACCGACAAAAACGTAATAACCTAACGACAATAATAAAAGTACGAACAACGTAATAACTAAACGAACATCACAAAAACGAGAAAAACGGTATAACATAAATAATAATAAAAACGAGAAAAATTTAATAACATAAAAATAATAAAAACGAGACATACGTACTAACATAATGAAACCCATAAAACGAGAAATACGTAATTTAATAAGAAAAAAGCCGAGAGAAACATAATAACATAAGGAAAATAATAAACACCAGAACAACGTAATAACGTAATGAAAATAATAAAAACGCGAAAAGCGTAATAACATAATGAAAATAAAAAAAATAAGAAAAAAGTAATCACATAAGGAAAAGAATAAAAACGGAGAAAAACGTAATAACAAAATCAAAATAATAAAAACCAGAAAAACGTAATATAACAAAAATAATAAGAAGGAGAAAACCGTAATAACATAACCAAAATAATAAAAACGAGCAAAATGTAATAAGAATAAAAAAATAAAAACGAGAAAAACCTAATAACACAACGAAAATAATAAAAACGAGCAAAACGTAATAAGAATAATAAAATAAAAACGAGAAAAACCTAATAACACAACGAAAATAATAAAAACGAGAAAAACGTAATAACACAACGAAAATAATAAAAACGAGAAAAATGTAATAACATAATGAAATAAGATAAACGAGAAAAACGTAAAAAGAATGCAAAAATAAAAACGTGAAAAACGGAATAACATAATAAACATAATAAAAATTAGAAAAACGTAATAACATAATAAACATGATAACAACGAGACAAATTAAACAACATAATGAACAAAATAAAAACGTAAAAAACGTAATGAAATAATGAAAAATATAAAAACGAGAAAAAAGTTATTACATGAAGAAATTGATACAAACGAGAAAAACGTAATAACATAATGAAAATGAGAAAAAACGAGAAAAATGTAATTGCATAACAAAAATAATAAACCAAGAAAAACGTAATAACATAATTGAAATAATAAAAACGAGAAAAACATAATAACGTAATGAAAATAATAAAAACGAGAAAAACCTAATAACATAATGAAAACAATACAAACGGGAAAAACGTAATAAAGTCATGAAAATAATAAAAACGAGAAAAAGGAATGAAAATAATAAAAACAGGAAAAACGTAATAACATAATGAAAACAATAAAAACGAGAAAAACGTAATAATATAAGAAAAATAATAAAAACAGGAAAAACGTAATAAAATAATGAAAATTATTACAACCCGAAAAACGTAACAACATAATGAAAATAATAAAACCTAGAAAAACGTAATAACATACTGAAAACAATAAAAACAAGTAAAAAGTAATAACATAATAGAAATAATAAAAACGACAAAAACGTAATCACATAACGAAAATAATAAAAACGAGAAAAACGTAATTACATAACAAAAATAATAAAAACGAGAAAAATATGATAACACAACGAAAATAATAAAAACGAGAAAAACGTAATTACATAACGAAAATAATAAAAACGACAAAAACGTAATCACATAACAAAAATAATAAAAACACAATACAGTAATCACATAACGACGATAATAATAACGAGAAAAACGTAATCACATAACGAAAATCATAAAAACGAGAAAAACGTAATTACATAATACAAAAAATAAAAACGATAAAAAGATAATTACATAACAAAAATAATACAAACGAGAAAAACATTATAACATAACGAAAATGATAAAAACAAGACAAACTTAATTACATAATACAAAAAATAAAAACGAGAAAAAACTAATAACACTACGAAAACTTTAAAAACGAGAAAAACGTAATAACAATAAAAATAATAAAAACGAGAAAAACATAATAACATAATAAACATAATAAAAACGCAAAAACCTTAATAACATAATGAAAATTATAAAAACGAGAAAAACATAATAACATAATGAAAATAGAAAAACGAGCAAAACGTAATAACATAAAAAAAATAAAAAAGAGAAAAACAAAATAACATAATGAAAATAGTAAATACGAGAAAAACAAAATAACATTACGAAAAAAATAAAAACGAGGTAAAGGGAATAACATAATAAAAATAATAAAAACGAGGAAAACATAATAACATAATGAAAATAGTAAAAACGAGAATAACGTAATAACATAATAAAAATAATACAAACGAGGAAAACATAATAACATAATGAAAATAGTAAAAACGAGACAAACGTAATAACATAATAAAAAAAATAAAAACGAGAAAAACATAATAACATAATGAAAATAATAAAAACGAGAAACACATAATAACATAATAAAAATAATACAAACGAGAAAAACATAATAACAAAATGAAAATAGTAAAAACGAGAAAAACATAAAAACATAACAAAAATAATAAAAACGAGAAAAACGTAATAATATTACAAAAATAATAAAAACGAGAAAAACGTAATAACATAATGAAAAAAATAAATACGAGAAAAACGTAATAACATAATGAAAATAATAAAAACGAGAAAAACATAATAACATAATGAAAATAATAAAAACGAGAAACACATAATAACAGAATAAAAATAATAAAAACGAGAAAAACATAATAACATAATGAAAATAATAAAAATGAGCAAAACGTAATAACATAAAAAAAATAATAAAAACGAGAAAAACATAATAACATAATGAAAATAGTAAAAACGAGACAAACGTAATAACATAATAAAAAAAAATAAAAACGAGAAAAACATAATAACATAATGAAAATAGTAAAAACGAGCAAAACGTAATAACATAATAAAAATAATAAAAATGAGAAAAACATAATAACATAATGAAAATAGTAAAAACGAGAAAAACGTAATAACATAATAAATATAATAAAAACGAGAAACACATAATACCATAAGAAAAAAAAATAAAAACGAAAAAACATAATAACATAAGCAAAATAATACAAAATAACATTACGAAAAAAATAAAAACGAGGTAAAGGGAATAACATAATAAAAATAATAAAAACGAGGAAAACATAATAACATAATGAAAATAGTAAAAACGAGAATAACGTAATAACATAATAAAAATAATACAAACGAGGAAAACATAATAACATAATGAAAATAGTAAAAACGAGACAAACGTAATAACATAATAAAAAAAATAAAAACGAGAAAAACATAATAACATAATGAAAATAGTAAAAACGAGCAAAAAGTAATAACATAATAAAAATAATAAAAATGAGAAAAACATAATAACATAATGAAAATAGTAAAAACGAGAAAAACATAAAAACATAACAAAAATAATAAAAACGAGAAAAACGTAATAACATAATGAAAATAATAAAAACGAGAAAAATATGATAACATAACGAAAAAAATAAAAACGAAACAAACGTAATAACATAACGAAAAAAATAAAAACGAGAAAAACATAATAACATAATAAAAATAATAAACACGAGAAAAACATAATAACATTACTAAAATTATAAAAACGAGAAAAACATGATAACATAATTAAAATAATAAAAACGAGAAAAACGTAATAACATAATAAAATAATAAAAACGAGAAAAACATAATGACATAATTAAAATAATAAAAACGAGAACAACGTAATAACATAATAAAATAATAAAAACGCGAAAAACATAATGACATAATTAAACTAATAAACACGAGAAAAACGTAATAACATAATAAAAATAGTAAAAACGAGAAAAACATAATAACATAATAAAAATAGTAAACACCAGAAAAACATAATGACATAATAAAATAATAAAAACAAGAAAAACATAATGACATAATAAAAATAATAAAAACGAGCCAAATATAATAACATAATAACAATAGTAAAAACGAAAAAAACATAATGACATAATTAAAATAATAAAAACGAGAAAAAAATAATGACTTAACAAAAATAATAAAAACGATAAAAACATAATAACATAACGAAAATAATACAAACGAGAAAAACATCAAAACATAACAAAAATAATAAAAACGAGAAAAACATAATGACATAATTAAAAAAATAAAAACGAGAAACACATAATGACATAATTAAAATAATAAAAACGAGAAAAATATCATAACATAATAAAAATAATAAAAACGAGAAAAACGTAATGACATAATTAAAATAATAAAAACGAGAAAAACGTAATAACATAATAAAAATAATAAAACCCAGAAAAACATAAGGACACATTAAAATAATAAAAACGAGAAAAACATAATGACATAATAAAAATAAAAAAAACGAGAAAAACGTAATGACACAATTAAAATAAAAAAAAGAAGAAAAACATAATAACATAACGAAAATAATAAAAACGAGAAAAACATAATGACATAATAAAAATAATAAAAACGAGAAAAACATAATAACATATTAATAATAATAAAAACGAGAAAAACGTAATGACATAACAAAAATAATAAAAACGAGAAAAACATAATGACATAATTAAAAAATAATAAAAACGAGAAAAACAATATAACATAACGAAAATAATAAAAACGAGAAAAACATAATAACATAATAAAGATAATAAAAACGAGAAAAGCAGAATGACATAATAAAAATAAAAAAACGAGAAAAACCTAATGACATAATTAAAATAATAAAAACGAGAAAAACATAATAACATAACGAAAATAATAAAAACGAGAATAACATAATGACATAATCAAAATAATAAAAACGAGAAAAAATTTAATGACATAATTAAAATAATAAAAACGAGAAAAACATAATGACATAATTAAAATAATAAAAACGAGAAAAATATCATAACATAATAAAAATAATAAAAACGAGAAAAACGTAATGACATAATTAAAATAATAAAAACGAGAAAAACGTAATAACATAATAAAAATAATAAAACCGAGAAAAACATAAGGACACATTAAAACAATAAAAACGAGAAAAACATAATGACATAATAAAAATAATAAAAACGAGAAAAACGTAATGACACAATTAAAATAAAAAAAGAAGAAAAACATAATAACATAACGAAAATAATAAAAACGAGAAAAACATAATGACATAATAAAAATAATACAAACGAGAAAAACATAATAACATATTAATAATAATAAAAACGAGAAAAACGTAATGACATAACAAAAATAATAAAAACGAGAAAAACATAATGACATAATTAAAAAAGAATAAAAACGAGAAAAACAATATAACATAACGAAAATAATAAAAACGAGAAAAACATAATAACATAATAAAAATAATAAAAACGAGAAAAGCAGAATGACATAATAAAAATAAAAAAACGAGAAAAACCTAATGACATAATTAAAATAATAAAAACGAGAAAAACATAATAACATAACGAAAATAATAAAAACGAGAATAACATAATGACATAATAAAATAATAAAAACGAGAAAAAATTTAATGACATAATTAAAATAATAAAAACGAGAAAAACATAATGACAAAATAAAAATAATAAAAATGAGAAATACATAATAACATATTAATAATAATAAAAACGAGAAAAACATAATGACATAATAAAAATAATAAAAACGAGAAAAACATAATGACATAATAAAAATAATAAAAACGAGACAAACATAATAACATAACGAACATAATAAAAACGAGAAAAACATAATAACATAATAAAAATAATAAAAACGAGAAAAGCAGAATGACATAATAAAAATAATAAAAACAAGAAAAACATAATGACATAATTAAAATAATAAAAACGAGAAAAACGTAATAACATTATAAAAATATTAAAAACGAGAAAAACATAATGACATAATTAAAATAATAAAAACGAGAAAAACGTAATGACATAATTAAAATAATAAAAACGAGACAAACATAATGACATTATAAAAATAATAAAAGCGAGAAATACGTAATAACATAATAAAAATAATAAAAACGAGACAAAAATAATAACATTACTAAAATTATAAAAACGAAAAAAACATGATAACATAACGAAAATAATAAAAACGAGAAAAAGGTAATAACATAATAAAAATAATAAAAACGAGAAAAACATAATGACATAATTAAACTAATAAAAACGAGAACAATGTAATAACATAATAAAATAATAAACACGAGAAAAACGTAATAACATAATAAAATCGTAAAAACGAGAAAAACATAATAACATAATAAAAATAGTAAACACGAGAAAAACATAATGAAATAATAAAATAATAAAAACAAGAAAAACATAATGACCTAATAAAAATAATAAAAACGAGACAAACATAATAACATAATAAAAATAGTAAAAACGAGAAAAACATAATGACATAATAAAATAATAAAAACGAGAAAAACATAATGACTTAATACAAATAATAAAAACGATAAAAACACATTGACAAAATAAAATAATAAAAACGAGAAAAACATAATGACATAAAACAAATAATAAAAACGAGAAAAACATAATAACATTATAAAAAAAATAAAAACGAGAAAAACGTAATGAACTAATTAAAATAATAAAAATGAGAAAAACGTAATAACATATTAAAAAAATAAAAACGAGACAAACATAATAACACAACGAAAATAATAAAAACGAGAAAAACATAATAACATCATGAAAATAGTAAAAACGAGAAAAACGTAATTACATAATAAATATAATAAAAACGAGAAACACATAATACCATAAGAAAAAAAATAAAAACGAGAAAAACATAATAACATAAGAAAAATATTAAAAACGAGACAAACATAATAACATAATGAAAATAGTAAAAACGAGAAAAACATAAAAACATAACAAAAATAATAAAAACGAAAAAAACGTAATAATATTACAAAAATAATAAAAACGAGAAAAAGGGAATAACATAATAAAAATAATAAAAACAAGACAAACACAACATATTAAAAATAATAAAAACGAGAAAAACGTAATAACATAATGAAAAAAATAAAAACGAGAAAAACGTAATACCATAATGAAAATAATAAAAACGAGAAAAATATGATAACATAAAGAAAAAAATAAAAACGAAACAAACATAATAACATAACGAAAATAATAAAAACGAGAAAAACGTAATAACATAATAAAAATAATAAACACTAGAAAAACATAATAACATTACTAAAATTATAAAAACGAGAAAAATATGATAACATAACGAAAATAATAAAAACGAGAAAAACGTAATAACATAATAAAATAATAAAAACGAGAAAAACATAATGACATAATTAAAATAATAAAAACGAGAAAAACGTAATAACATAATAAAATAATAAAAACGCGAAAAACATAATTACATAATTAAAATAATAAAAACGAGAAAAACGTAATAACATAATAAAAATAGTAAAAACGAGAAAAACATAATAACATAATAAAAATAGTAAACACCAGAAAAACATAATGACATAATAAAATAATAAAAACAAGAAAAACATAATGACATAATAAAAATAATAAAAACGAGACAAATATAATAACATCATAAAAATAGTAAAAACGAGAAAAACATAATGACATAATAAAATAATAAAAACGAGAAAAACTTAATGACTAAACACAAATAATAAAAACGATAAAAACATAATGACATAATAAAATAAAAAAAAACGAGAAAAACATAATGACATAAAAAAATAATAAAAACGAGAAAAACATGATAACATAATACAAATAATAAAAACAAGAAAAACGTAATGACATAATAAAAATAATAAAAACGATAAAAACGTAATAACATAATAAAAATAACAAAAACGAGACAAACATAATAACATAACGAAAATAATAAAAACGAGAAAAACATAATAACATAACAAAAATAATAAAAACGAGAAAAACATAATGACATAATTAAAATAATGAAAACGAGAAAAACATAGTGACACAATTAAAATAATAAAAACGAGAAAAACATAATAACATAATAAAAATAATAAAAAAAGAAAAACGTAATGACATAATTAAAATAATAAAAACGACAAAAACGTAATGACATAATTAAAATAATAAAACCGAGAAAACATAAGGACATAATAAAATAATAAAAACGAGAAAAACATAATGACATAATAAAAATAAAAAAACGAGAAGAACGTAATGACACAATTAAAACAATAAAAACGAGAAAAACATAATAACATAACGAAAATAATAAAAACGAGAAAAACATAATGACATAATAAAAATAATAAAAACGAGAAAAACATAATAACATATTAATAATAATAAAAACGAGAAAAACGTAATGACATAATAAAAATAATAAAAACGAGAAAAACATAATGACATAATTAAAATAATAAAAACGAGAAAAACATAATGACATAATTAAAATAATAAAAACGAGAAAAACATAATAACATAATAAAAATAATAAAAACAAGAAAAAATTAATGACATAATTAAAATAATAAAAACGAGAAAAACGTAATAACATAATAAAAAAAATAAAACCGAGAAAAACATAAGGACATAATAAAATAATAAAAACGAGAAAAACATAATGACATAATAAAAATAAAAAACGAGAAGAACGTAATGACACAATTAAAATAATAAAAACGAGAAAAACATAATAACATAACGTAAATAATAAAAACGAGAAAAACATAATGACATAATAAAAATAATAAAAAACGAGAAAAACAATATAACATAACGAAAATAATAAAAACGAGAAAAACATAATAACATAATAAAAATAATACAAACGAGCAAAGCAGAATGACATAATAAAAATTAAAAAAACGAGAAAAACCTAATGACATAATTAAAATAATAAAAACGAGAAAAACATAATAACATAACGAAAATAATAAAAACGAGAAAAACATAATGACATAATAAAAATAAAAAAAACGAAAAAAAAATAATGACATAATCAAAATAATAAAAACGAGAAAAACATAATGACATAATTAAAATAATAAAAACGAGAAAAACATAATACCATATTAATAATAATAAAAACGAGAAAAAGGTAATGACATAATAAAAATAATAAAAACGAGAAAAACATAATGACATAACAAAAATAATAAAAACGAGAAAAACATAATAACATAACGAAAATAATAAAAACGAGAAAAACATAATAACATAATAAAAAAATTAAAAGCGAGAAAAGCAGAATGACATAATGAAAATAATAAAAACAAGAAAAACATAATAACATAATTACACTAATAAAAACGAGAAAAACGTAATTACATAATAAAAATATTAAAAACGAGAAAAACATAATGACATAATTAAAATAATAAAAACGAGAAAAACGTAATGACATAATTAAAATAATAAAAACGAGAAAAACATAATAACATTACTAAAAAAATAAAAACGAGACAAACAGGATAACATAACGAAAATAATAAAAACGAGAAAAACGTAATAACATAATAAAATAATAAAAACGAGAAAAACATAATGACATAATAAAACTAATATAAACGAGAAAAACATAATAAAATAATAAAAATAGTAAAACCGAGAAAAACATAATGACATAATAAATTATAAAAACGAGAAAAACATAATGACTTAATAAAAATAATAAAAACGATAAAAACACATTGACATAATAAAATAATAAAAACGAGAAAAACATAATGACATAAAACAAATAATAAAAACGAGAAAAACATAATAACATAATAAAAATAATAAAAACGAGAAAAACGTAATGACATAATTAAAATAATAAAAACGATAAAAATGTAATAACATAATAAACATAATAAAAACGAGAAAAACATAAGGACATAATAAAACATTAAAAACGAGAAAAAAATAATGACATAATAAAAATAAAAAAACGAGAAAAACGTAATGACATAATTAAAATAATAAAAACGATAAAAACATAATAACATATTAATAATAATAAAAACGAGAAAAGCAGAATGACATAATAAAAATAAAATAAAACGACTAAAACCTAATGACATAATTAAAATAATAAAAACAAGAAATACCTAATAACATAACGAAAACAATAAAAACGAGAAAAACATAATGACATAATAAAAATAATAAAAACAAAAAAAACATAATGACATAATTAAAATAATAAAAACGAGAAAAACATAATGACAAAATAAAAATAATAAAAACGAGAAATACATAATAACATATTAATAATAATACAAACAAGAAAAACGTAATGACATAAAAAAAATAATAAAAACGAGAAAAACATAATGACATAATAAAAATAATACAAACGAAAAAAACATAATAACATAACGACAATAATAAAAACGAGAAAAACGTAATAATATAATAAAAATATTAAAAACGAGAAAAACATAATGACATAATTAAAATAACAAAAACGAGAAAAACGTAATAACATAATAAAAATAATAAAAACGAGAAAACATAATAACATTACTAAAATTATAAAAACGATAAAAAATTTATAACATAACGAAAATATAAAAAACGAGAAAAACGTAATAACATAATAAAAATATTAAAAACGAGAAAAACATAATGACATAATTAAAATAATAAAAACGAGAAAAACGTAATAACATAATAAAATAATAAAAACGAGCAAAACATAATAACATAATTAAAATAATAAAAACGAGAAAAACGTAATAACATAATAAAAATAGTAAAAACGAGAAAAACATAATAACATAATAAAAATAGTAAACACGAGAAAAACATAATGACATAATAAAATAATAAAAACAAGAAAAACATAATGACATAATAAAAATAATAAAAACGAGACAAACATAATAACATAATAAAAATAGTAAAAACGAGAAAAACATAATGACATAATAAAATAATAAAAACGAGAAAAACATAATGACTTAATAAAAATAATAAAAACGATAAAAACACATTGACATAATAAAATAATAAAAACGAGAAAAACATAATGACATAAAAGAAATAATAAACACGAGAAAAACATAATAACATAATAAAAATAATAAAAACGAGAAAAACGTAATGACATAATTAAAATAATAAAAACGAGACAAACATAATAACATAACGAAAATAATAAAAACGAGAAAAACATAATGACATAATAAAAATAATAAAAACGAGAAAAACATAATAACATAATAAAAAAAATAAAAACGACAAAAACGTAATGACATAATTAAAATAATAAAAACGAGAAAAACGTAATAACATAATAAACATAATAAAAACGAGAAAAACATAAGGACATAATAAAACATTAAAAACGAGAAAAACATAAAGACATAATAAAAATAAAAAAACGAGAAAAACGTAATGACATAATAAAAAAAATAAAAACGAGAAAAACATAATGACATAATAAAAATAATAAAAACGAGAAAAACAATATAACATAACGAAAATAATAAAAACGAGAAAAACGTAATAACATAATAAACATAATAAAAACAAGAAAAACATAAGGACATAATAAAACATTAAAAGCGAGAAAAACATAATGACATAATAAAAATAAAAAAAAGAGAAAAACGTAATGACATAATAAAAATAATAAAAACGAGAAAAACATAATGACATAATATAAATAATAAAAACGAGAAAAACAATATAACATAACGAAAATAATAAAAACGAGAAAAACATAATGACATAATAAAAATAATAAAAACGAGAAAAGCAGAATGACATAATAAAAATAAAACAACGAGAAAAACGTAATGACATAATTAAAATAATAAAAACGAGAAATACCTAATAACATAACGAAAATAATAAAAACGAGAAAAACATAATGACATAATAAAAATAATAAAAACGAAAAAAACATAATGACATAATTAAAATAATAAAAACGAGAAAAACATAATGACATAATTAAAATAAAAACAAGAAAAACATAAATACAAAATAAAAATAATAAAAACGAGAAATACATAATAACATTTTAATAATAATAAAAACGAGAAAAACGTAATGATATAATAAAAATAATAAAAACGAGAAAAACATAATGACATCATAAAAATAATAAAAACGAGAAAAACATAATAACATAACTACAATAATAAAAACGAGCAACACATAATAACATAATAAAAATAATAAAAACGAGAAAAGCAGAATTACATAATAAAAAAATTAAAAACGACAAAAACATAATGACATAATTAAAACAATAAAAACGAGAAAAACGTAATAACATATTAATAAAAATATTAAAAACGAGAAAAACATAATAACATTACTAAAATTATAAAAACGATTAAAAAATGATAACATAACGAAAATAATAAAAACGAGAAAAACGTAATAACATAATAAAAATAATAAAAACGAGAAAAACGTAATAACATAATAAAAATAATAACAACGAGAAAACATAATAACATTACTAAAATTATAAAAACGATTAAAAAATGATAACATAACGAAAATAATAAAAACGAGAAAAACGTAATAACATAATTAAAATAATAAAAACGAGAAAAACGTAATAACATACTAAAAATAATAAAAACGAGAAAACATAATAACATTACTAAAATTATAAAAACGATTAAAAAATGATAACATAACGAAAATAATAAAAACGAGAAAAACGTAATAACATAATAAAATAATAAAAACGAGAAAAACATAATGACATAATTAAAATAATAAAAACGAGAAAAACGTAATAACATAATAAAATAATAAAAACGTAAAAAACATAATAACATAATTAAAATAATAAAAACGAGAAAAACGTAATAACATAATAAAAATAGTAAAAACGAGAAAAACATTATAACATAATAAAAATAGTAAACACGAGAAAAACATAATGACATAAAAAAATAATAAAAACAAGAAAAACATAATGACATAATAAAAATAATAAAAACGAGACAAACATAATAACATAATAAAAATAGTAAAAACGAGAAAAACATAATGACATAATAAAATAATAAAAACGAGAAAAACATAACGACTTAATAAAAATAATAAAAACGATAAAAACGCATTGACATAATAAAATAATAAAAACGAGAAAAAAATAATGACATAAAAGAAATAATAAAAACGAGAAAAACATAATAACATAAAAAAATAATAAAAACGAGAAAAACGTAATGACATAATTAAAATAATAAAAACGAGAAAAACGTAATAACATAATAAAAATAATAAAAACGAGACAAACATAATAACATAACGAAAATAATAAAAACGAGAAAAACATAACAACATAATAAAAATAATAAAAACGAGAAAAACATAATGACATAATTAAAACAATAAAAACGAGAAAAACGTAATGACATAATTAAAATAATAAAAACGAGAAAAACATAATAACATAATAAAAATAATAAAAACGAGAAAAACGTAATGACATAATTAAAATAATAAAAACGAGAAAAACGTAATAACATAATAAACATAATAAAAACGAGAAAAACATAAGGACATAATAAAATAAAAAAACGAGAAAAACATAATGACATAATAATAATAAAATAACGAGAAAAACGTAATGACATAATGAAAATAATAAAAACGAGAAAAACATAATAACATAACGAAAATAATAAAAACGAGAAAAACATAATGACATAATAAAAATAATAAAAACGAGAAAAACATAATGACATAATTAAAATAATAAAAACGAGAAATCCATAATGACATAATTAAAATAATACAAACGAGAAAAACATAATGACATAATAAAAATAATAAAAACGAGAAACACATAATAACATATTAATAATAATAAAAACGAGAAAAACGTAATGACATAATAAAAATAATAAAAACGAGAAAAACATAATGACATAATAAAATAATAAAAACGAGAAAAACATAATAACATAACGAAAATAATAAAAACGAGAAAAACATAATAACATAATAAAAATAATAAAAACGAGAAAAGCAGAATGACATAATAAAAATAATAAAAACAAGAAAAACATAATGACATAATAAAAATAATAAAAACGAGAAAAACGTAATAATATAATAAAAATATTAAAAACGAGAAAAACACAATGACATAATAAAAATAATAAAAACGAGAAAAACGTAATGACATAATTAAAATAATAAAAACGAGACAAACATAATGACATAATTAAAATAATAAAAACGAGAAAAACGTAATAACATAATAAAAGTATTAAAAACGAGAAAAACACAATGACATAATAAAAATAATAAAAACGAGAAAAACGTAATGACATAATTAAAATAATAAACACGAGACAAACATAATGACATTATAAAAATAATAAAAACGAGAAAAACGTAATAACATAATAAAAATAATAAAAACGAGAAAAACATAACACCATTACTAAAATTATAAAAACAAGAAACACATGATAACATAACGAAAATAATAAGAACGAGAAAAACGTAATAACATAATAAAATAATAAAAACGAGAAAAACATAATGACATAATTAAAGTAATAAAAACGAGAAAAACGTAACAACATAATAAAAATAGTAAAAACGAGAAAAACATAATAACATAATAAAAATAGTAAACACGAGAAAAACATAATGACATAATAAAATAATAAAAACAAGAAAAACATAATGACATAATAAAAATAATAACAACGAGACAAACATAACAACATAATAAAAATACTAAAAACGAGAAAAACATAATGACATAATAAAATAATAAAAACGAGAAAAACATAATGACTTCATAAAAATAATAAAAACGATAAAAACACATTGACATAATAACAAAATAAAAACGAGAAAAACATAATGACATAAAAGAAATAATAAAAACGAGAAAAACATAATAACATAATAAAAATAATAAAAACGAGAAAAACGTAATGACATAATTAAAAAAATAAAAACGAGAAAAACGTAATAACATAATAAAAAAAATAAAACCGAGAAAAACATAAGGACATAATAAAATAATAAAAACGAGAAAAACATAATGACATAATAAAAATAAAAAAACGAGAAGAACGTAATGACACAATTAAAATAATAAAAACGAGAAAAACATAATAACATAACGTAAATAATAAAAACGAGAAAAACATAATGACATAATAAAAATAATAAAAAACGAGAAAAACATAATAACATATTAATAATAATAAAAACGAGAAAAACGTAATGACATAGTAAAAATAATAAAAACGAGAAACACATAATGACATAATAAAAATAATAAAAACGAGAAAAACAATATAACATAACGAAAATAATAAAAACGAGAAAAACATAATAACATAATAAAAATAATACAAACGAGCAAAGCAGAATGACATAATAAAAATTAAAAAAAGGAGAAAAACCTAATGACATAATTAAAATAATAAAAACGAGAAAAACATAATAACATAACGAAAATAATAAAAACGAGAAAAACATAATGACATAATAAAAATAAAAAAAACGAAAAAAAATAATGACATAATCAAAATAATAAAAACGAGAAAAACATAATGACATAATTAAAATAATAAAAACGAGAAAAACATAATACCATATTAATAATAATAAAAACGAGAAAAAGGTAATGACATAATAAAAATAATAAAAACGAGAAAAACATAATGACATAACAAAAATAATAAAAACGAGAAAAACATAATAACATAACGAAAATAATAAAAACGAGAAAAACATAATAACATAATAAAAAAATTAAAAACGAGAAAAGCAGAATGACATAATGAAAATAATAAAAACAAGAAAAACATAATAACATAATTACACTAATAAAAAAGAGAAAAACGTAATAACATAATAAAAATATTAAAAACGAGAAAAACATAATGACATAATTAAAATAATAAAAACGAGAAAAACGTAATGACATAATTAAAATAATAAAAACGAGAAAAACATAATAACATTACTAAAAAAATAAAAACGAGACAAACAGGATAACATAACGAAAATAATAAAAACGAGAAAAACGTAACAACATAATAAAATAATAAAAACGAGAAAAACATAATGACATAATAAAACTAATATAAACGAGAAAAACATAATAAAATAATAAAAATAGTAAAACCGAGAAAAACATAATGACATAATAAATTATAAAAACGAGAAAAACATAATGACTTAATAAAAATAATAAAAACGATAAAAACACATTGACATAATAAAATAATAAAAACGAGAAAAACATAATGACATAAAACAAATAATAAAAACGAGAAAAACATAATAACATAATAAAAATAATAAAAACGAGAAAAACGTAATGACATAATTAAAATAATAAAAACGATAAAAACGTAATAACATAATAAACATAATAAAAACGAGAAAAACATAAGGACATAATAAAACATTAAAAACGAGAAAAAAATAATGACATAATAAAAATAAAAAAACGAGAAAAACGTAATGACATAATTAAAATAATAAAAACGATAAAAACATAATAACATATTAATAATAATAAAAACGAGAAAAGCAGAATGACATAATAAAAATAAAATAAAACGACAAAAACCTAATGACATAATTAAAATAATAAAAACAAGAAATACCTAATAACATAACGAAAACAATAAAAACGAGAAAAACATAATGACATAATAAAAATAATAAAAACAAAAAAAACATAATGACATAATTAAAATAATAAAAACGAGAAAAACATAATGACAAAATAAAAATAATAAAAACGAGAAATACATAATAACATATTAATAATAATACAAACAAGAAAAACGTAATGACATAAAAAAAATAATAAAAACGAGAAAAACATAATGACATAATAAAAATAATACAAACGAAAAAAACATAATAGCATAACGACAATAATAAAAACGAGAAAAACGTAATAATATAATAAAAATATTAAAAACGAGAAAAACATAATGACATAATTAAAATAACAAAAACGAGAAAAACGTAATAACATAATAAAAATAATAAAAACGAGAAAACATAATAACATTACTAAAATTATAAAAACGATAAAAAATTTATAACATAACGAAAATATAAAAAACGAGAAAAACGTAATAACATAATAAAAATATTAAAAACGAGAAAAACATAATGACATAATGAAAATAATAAAAACGAGAAAAACGTAATAACATAATAAAATAATAAAAACGAGCAAAACATAATAACATAATTAAAATAATAAAAACGAGAAAAACGTAATAACATAATAAAAATAGTAAAAACGAGAAAAACATAATAACATAATAAAAATAGTAAACACGAGAAAAACATAATGACATAATAAAATAATAAAAACAAGAAAAACATAATGACATAATAAAAATAATAAAAACGAGACAAACATAATAACATAATAAAAATAGTAAAAACGAGAAAAACATAATGACATAATAAAATAATAAAAACGAGAAAAACATAATGACTTAATAAAAATAATAAAAACGATAAAAACACATTGACATAATAAAATAATAAACACGAGAAAAACATAATGACATAAAAGAAATAATAAACACGAGAAAAACATAATAACATAATAAAAATAATAAAAACGAGAAAAACGTAATGACATAATTAAAATAATAAAAACGAGAAAAACGTAATAACATAAAAAAAATAATAAAAACGAGACAAACATAATAACATAACGAAAATAATAAAAACGAGAAAAACATAATGACATAATAAAAATAATAAAAACGAGAAAAACATAATAACATAATAAAAAAAATAAAAACGACAAAAACGTAATGACATAATTAAAATAATAAAAACGAGAAAAACGTAATAACATAATAAACATAATAAAAACGAGAAAAACATAAGGACATAATAAAACATTAAAAACGAGAAAAACATAAAGACATAATAAAAATAAAAAAACGAGAAAAACGTAATGACATAATAAAAAAAATAAAAACGAGAAAAACATAATGACATAATAAAAATAATAAAAACGAGAAAAACAATATAACATAACGAAAATAATAAAAACGAGAAAAACGTAATAACATAATAAACATAATAAAAACAAGAAAAACATAAGGACATAATAAAACATTAAAAACGAGAAAAACATAATGACATAATAAAAATAAAAAAACGAGAAAAACGTAATGACATAATAAAAATAATAAAAACGAGAAAAACATAATGACATAATATAAATAATAAAAACGAGAAAAACAATATAACATAACGAAAATAATAAAAACGAGAAAAACATAATAACATAATAAAAATAATAAAAACGAGAAAAGCAGAATGACATAATAAAAATAAAACAACGAGAAAAACGTAATGACATAATTAAAATAATAAAAACGAGAAATACCTAATAACATAACGAAAATAATAAAAACGAGAAAAACATAATGACATAATAAAAATAATAAAAACGAAAAAAACATAATGACATAACGAAAATAATAAAAACGAGAAAAACATAATGACATAATTAAAATAAAAACAAGAAAAACATAAATACAAAATAAAAATAATAAAAACGAGAAATACATAATAACATTTTAATAATAATAAAAACGAGAAAAACGTAATGACATAATAAAAATAATAAAAACGAGAAAAACATAATGACATAATAAAAATAATAAAAACGAGAAAAACATAATAACATAACTACATTAATAAAAACGAGCAACACATAATAACATAATAAAAATAATAAAAACGAGAAAAGCAGCATTACATAATAAAAATAATAAAAACGAGAAAAACATAATGACATAATTAAAACAATAAAAACGAGAAAAACGTAATAACATAATAAAAATATTAAAAACGAGAAAAACATAATAACATTACTAAAATTATAAAAACGATTAAAAAATGATAACATAACGAAAATAATAAAAACGAGAAAAACGTAATAACATAATAAAAATAATAAAAACGAGAAAAACGTAATAACATAATAAAAATAATAAAAACGAGAAAACATAATAACATTACTAAAATTATAAAAACGATTAAAAAATGATAACATAACGAAAATAATGAAAACGAGAAAAACGTAATAACATAATTAAAATAATAAAAACGAGAAAAACGTAATAACATACTAAAAATAATAAAAACGAGAAAACATAATAACATTACTAAAATTATAAAAACGATTAAAAAATGATAACATAACGAAAATAATAAAAACGAGAAAAACGTAATAACATAATAAAATAATAAAAACGAGAAAAACATAATGACATAATTAAAATAATAAAAACGAGAAAAACGTAATAACATAATAAAATAATAAAAACGTGAAAAACATAATAACATAATTAAAATAATAAAAACGAGAAAAACGTAATAACATAATAAAAATAGTAAAAACGAGAAAAACATTATAACATAATGAAAATAGTAAACACGAGAAAAACATAATGACATAAAAAAATAATAAAAACAAGAAAAACATAATGACATAATAAAAATAATAAAAACGAGACAAACATAATAACATAATAAAAATAGTAAAAACGAGAAAAACATAATGACATAATAAAATAATAAAAACGAGAAAAACATAACGACTTAATAAAAATAATAAAAACGATAAAAACACATTGACATAATAAAATAATAAAAACGAGAAAAAAATAATGACATAAAAGAAATAATAAAAACGAGAAAAACATAATAACATAAAAAAATAATAAAAACGAGAATAACGCAATGACATAATAAAAATAATAAAAACGAGAAAAACGTAATAACATAATAAAAATAATAAAAACGAGACAAACATAATAACATAACGAAAATAATAAAAACGAGAAAAACATTACGACATAATAAAAATAATAAAAACGAGAAAAACATAATGACATAATTAAAACAATAAACACGAGAAAAACGTAATGACATAATTAAAATAATAAAAACGAGAAAAACATAATAACATAATAAAAATAATAAAAACGAGAAAAACGTAATGACATAATTAAAATAATAAAAACGAGAAAAACGTAATAACATAATAAACATAATAAAAACGAGAAAAACATAAGGACATAATAAAATAAAAAAACGAGAAAAACATAATGACATAATAATAATAAAATAACGAGAAAAACGTAATGACATAATGAAAATAATAAAAACGAGAAAAACATAATAACATAACGAAAATAATAAAAACGAGAAATACATAATGACATAATAAAAATAATAAAAACGAGAAAAACATAATGACATTATTAAAATAATAAAAACGAGAAATCCATAATGACATAATTAAAATAATACAAACGAGAAAAACATAATGACATAATAAAAATAATAAAAACGAGAAACACATAATAACATATTAATAATAATAAAAACGAGAAAAACGTAATGACATAATAAAAATAATAAAAACGAGAAAAACATAATGACATAATAAAATAATAAAAACGAGAAAAACATAATAACATAACGAAAATAATAAAAACGAGAAAAACATAATAACATAATAAAAATAATAAAAACGAGAAAAGCAGAATGACATGATACAAATAATAAAAACAAGAAAAACATAATGACATAATAAAAATAATAAAAACGAGAAAAACGTAATAACATAATAAAAATATTAAAAACGAGAAAAACACAATGACATAATAAAAATAATAAAAACGAGAAAAACGTAATGACATAATTAAAATAATAAAAACGAGACAAACATAATGACATAATTAAAATAATAAAAACGAGAAAAACGTAATAACATAATACAAGTATTAAAAACGAGAAAAACACAATGACATAATAAAAATTATAAAAACGAGAAAAACGTAATGACATAATTAAAATAATAAAAACGAGACAAACATAATGACATTATAAAAATAATAAAAACGAGAAAAACGTAATAACATAATAAAAATAATAAAAACGAGAAAAACATAACACCATTACTAAAATTATAAAAACAAGAAACACATGATAACATAACGAAAATAATAAGAACGAGAAAAACGTAATAACATAATAAAATAATAAAAACGAGAAAAACATAATGACATAATTAAAATAATAAAAACGAGAAAAACGTAACAACATAATAAAAATAGTAAAAACGAGAAAAACATAATAACATAATAAAAATAGTAAACACGAGAAAAACATAATGACATAATAAAATAATAAAAACAAGAAAAACATAATGACATAATAAAAATAATAACAACGAGACAAACATAACAACATAATAAAAATACTAAAAACGAGAAAAACATAATGACATAATAAAATAATAAAAACGAGAAAAACATAATGACTTCATAAAAATAATAAAAACGATAAAAACACATTGACATAATAACAAAATAAAAACGAGAAAAACATAATGACATAAAAGAAATAATAAAAACGAGAAAAACATAATAACATAATAAAAATAATAAAAACGAGAAAAACGTAATGACATAATTAAAAAAATAAAAACGAGAAAAACGTAATAACATTATAAAAATAATAAAAACGAGAAAAACATAATAACATAATAAAAATAATAAAAACGAGAAAAACATAATGACATAATTAAAATAATAAAAACGAGAAAAACATAATGACATAATTAAAATAATAAAAACGAGAAAAACATAATAACATAATAAAAACAATAAACACGAGAAAAACGTAATAACATAATTAAAATAATAAAATGGAGAAAAACGTAATAACATAAAGGTAATAACATAAGCAAAATTATAAAAACGAGAAAAACATAATAAAATAACGAAAATAATAAAAACGAGAAAAACATACTAACATAAGCAAAATAATAAAAACGAGAAAAAACATAATAACATAACGAAAATAAGAAAAACGTAGTAATATAACAAAAATAATAAAAACGAGAACAATGTTATAATATAAGCAAAATAATAAAAACGAGAAAAACATAATAACATAAGCAAAATAATAAAAACGAGAAAAACATAATAACATAACGAAAATAATAAAAACGAGAAACCATAATAACATAAACGAAATAATAAAAACGAGAAAAACATAATAACATAACGAAAATAATGAAAACGAGATAAAGGTAATAACAAAAGCAAAATAATAAAAACGAGACAAACGTAGTAATATTACAAAAATAATAAAAACGAGAAATATGTAATAATATAATGAAAATAATAAAAACGAGAAAAACATAATAACATAAGCAAAATAATAAATACGAGAAAAACATAATAACATCAGCAAAATAATAAAAACGAGATAAAAGAAATAACATAAGCAAAATAATAAAAACGAGAAAAACATAATAACATAACGAAAATAATAAAAACGAGAAAAATATAATAACATAACGAAAATAATAAAAACGAGAAAAACGTTATAACATAACGAAAATAATAAAAACGAGATAAAGGTAATAACATAAGCAAACTAATAAAAACGAGAAAAACGTAATAACATAACGAAAATGATAAAAACGAGATAAAGGTATTAACATAAGCAAACTAATAAAAACTAGAAAAACGTAGTAATATAACAAAAATAATAAAAACGAGAAAAATGTTATAATATAACGAAAATAATAAAAACGAGAAAAACATAATAACATAAGCAAAATAAGTAAAACGAGAAAAACATAATAATATAACGAAAATAATAAAAACGAGAAAAACATAATAACATAAGCAAAATAATAAAAACGAGAAAAACATAATAACATAACGAAAATAATAAAAACGAGAAATACGTTATAACATAAGCAAAATAATAAAAACGAGAAAAACATAATAACATAAGGAAAATAATAAAAACGAGAAAAACATAATAACATAACGAAAATAATAAAAACGAGATAAAGGTAATAACATAAGCAAAATAATAAAAACGAGAAAAACGTAATGACATAACGAAAATAATAAAAACGAGATAAAGGTAATAACATAAGCAAAATAATAAAAACGAGAAAAACGTAATAACATAACGAAAATAATAAAAACGATATAAAGGTAATAACATAAGCAAAATAATAAAAACGAGAAAAACGTAATAATATTACAAAAATATTAAAAACGAGCAAAATGTTATAATATAACGAAAATAATAAAAACGAGAAAAACATAATCACATAAGCAAAATAATAAAAACGAGAAAAACATAATAACATAACGAAAATAATAAAAACGAGATAAAGGTTATAACATAAGCAAAACATTAAAAACGAGAAAAACATAATAACATAACGAAAATAATAAAAACGAGAAAAACGTAATAACATAAGCAAAATAATAAACACGAGAAAAACATAATAACATAACGAAAATAATAAAAACGAAATAAAGGTAATAACATAAGCAAAATAATAAAAACGAGAAAAACATAATAACATAACGAAAATAATAAAAACGAGATAAAGGTAATAACATAAGCAAAATAATAAAAAACGAGAAAACCATAATAACATAACGAAAATAATAAAAACGAGATAAAGGTAATAACATACGCCAAATAATAAAAACGAGAAAAACATAATAACATAACGAAAAAAATAAAAACGAGAAAAAACATACTAACTTAAGAAAAATAATAAAAACGAGAATAACATAATAACATAACGAAAATATTAAAAACGAGATAAAGGTAATAACATAAGCAAAATAATAAAAACGAGAAAAATATGATAACATAACGAAAATAATAAAACTGAGAAAAACATAATAAAATCACGAAAATAATAAAAACGAGAAAAACATAATAACATAAGCAAAATAATAAAAACGAGAAAAACATAATAACATAACGAAAATAATAAAAACGAGATAAAGGTAATAACATAAGCAAACTAAAAAAACGAGAAAAACATAAAAACATAACGAAAATAATAAAATTGAGATAAAGGTAATAACATAAGCAAAATAATAAAAACGAGAAAAACGTAATAACATAACGAAAATAATAAAAACGAGATAAAGGTAATAACATAAGCAAAATAATAAAAGCGAGAAAAACGTAGTAATAGAACAAAACTAATAAAAACGAGACAAACATAATTACATAACGAAAATAATAAAAACGAGAAATACGTAATAACATAAGCAAAATAATAAAAACGAGAAAAACATAATAACATAACGAAAATAATAAAAACGAGAAAAACATAATAACATAACGAAAATAATAAAAACGAGATAAAGGTAATAACATAAGCAAAATAATAAAAACGAGAAAAACGTAATGACATAACGAAAATAATAAAAACGAGATAAAGGTAATAACATAAGCAAAATAATAAAAACGAGAAAAACGTAATAACATAACGAAAATAATAAAAACGAGATAAAGGTTATGATATAACGAAAATAATAAAAACGAGAAAAACATAATAACATAAGCAAAATAATAAAAACGAGAAAAACATAATAACATAACGAAAATAATAAATACGAGATAAAGCTTATAACATAAGCAAAATAATAAAAACGAGAAAAACATAATAACATAACAAAAATAATAAAAACGAGAAAAACGTAATAACATAAGCAAAATAATAAAAACGAGAAAAACATAATAATATAACGAAAATAATAAAAACGAGATAAAGTTAATAACATAAGCAAACTAATAAAAACGAGAAAAACATAATAACATAACGAAAATAATAAAAACGAGATAAAGGTAATAACAGAAGCAAAATAATAAAAAACGAGAAAAACATAATAACATAACGAAAATAATAAAAACGAGATAAAGGTAATAACATAAGCAAAATAATAAAAACGAGAAAAACGTAATAATATTACAAAAATAATAAAAACGAGAAATATGTAATAATATAATGAAAATAATAAAAACGAGAAAAACATAATAACATAAGAAAAATAATAAATACGAGAAAAACATCATAACATCAGCAAAATAATAAAAACGAGATAAAAGAAATAACATAAGCAAAATAATAAAAACGAGAAAAACATAATAACATAATGAAAATAATAAACACGAGAAAAACACAATAACATAACGAAAATAATAAAAACGAGAAAAACATAATAACATAACGAAAATAATAAAAACGAGAAAAACGTAATAACATAACGAAAATAATAAAAACGAGATAAAGGTAATAACATAAGCAAACTAATAAAAACGAGAAAAACGTAATAACATAACGAAAATGATAAAAACGAGATAAAGGTAATAACATAAGCAAACTAATAAAAACGAGAAAAACGTTGTAATATAACAAAAATAATAAAAACGAGAAAAATGTTATAATATAACGAAAATAATAAAAACGAGAAAAATATAATAACATAAGCAAAATAATAAAAACGAGAAAAACATAATAATATAACGAAAATAATAAAAACGAGAAATACGTAATAACATAAGCAAAATAATAAAAACGAGAAAAACATAATAACATAACGAAAATAATAAAAACGAGAAATACGTAATAACATAAGCAAAATAATAAAAACGAGAAAAACATAATAACATAACGAAAATAATAAAAACGAGAAAGACATAATAACATAACGAAAATAATAAACACGAGATAAAGGTAATAACATAAGCAAAATAATAAAAACGAGAAAAACGTAAAGACATAACGAAAATAATAAAAACGAGATAAAGGTAATAACATAAGCAAAATAATAAAAACGAGAAAAACGGAATAACATAACGAAAATAATAAAAACGAGATAAAGGTAATAACATAAGCAAAATAATAAAAACGAGAAAAACGTAATAATATTACAAAATATTAAAAACGAGAAAAATGTTATAATATAACGAAAATAATAAAAACGAGAAAAACATAATCATATAAGCAAAATAATAAAAACGAGAAAAACATAATAACATAACGAAAATAATAAAAACGAGATAAAGGTTATAACATAAGCAAAATAATAAAAACGAGAAAAACATAATAACATAACGAAAATAATAAAAACGAGAAAAACGTAATAACATAAGCAAAATAATAAAAACGAGAAAAACATAATAACATAACGAAAATAATAAAAACGAAATAAAGGTAATAACATAAGCAAAATAATAAAAACGAGAAAAACACAATAACATAACGAAAATAATAAAAACGAGATAAAGGTAATAACATAAGCAAAATAATAAAAACGAGAAAAACATAATAACATAACGAAAATAATAAAAACGAGATAAAGGTAATAACATAAGCAAAATAATAAAAACGAGAAAAACATAATAACATAACGAAAATAATAAAAACGAGAAAAACATAATAATATAACGAAAATAATAAAAACGAGAAAAACATAATAATATAAGCAAAATAATAAAAACGAGAAAAACATAATAACATAACGAAAATAATAAAAACGAGATAAAGGTAATAACATAAGCAAAATAATAAAAAACGAGAAAAACATAATAACATAACGAAAATAATAAAAACGAGATAAAGGTAATAACATAAACAAAATAATAAAAACGAGAAAAACGTAATAACATAACGAAAATAATAAAAACGAGATAAAGGTAATAACATAAGCAAAATAATAAAAACGAGAAAAACGTAATAATATTACAAAAATATTAAAAACGAGAAAAATGTTGTAATATAACGAAAATAATAAAAACGAGAAAAACATAATAACATAAGCAAAATAATAAAAGCGAGAAAAACATAATAACATCACGAAAATAATAAAAACGAGATAAAGGTTATAACATAAGCAAAATAATAAAAACGAGAAAAACATAATAACATAACGAAAATAATAAAAACGAGAAAAACGTAATAACATAAGCAAACTAATAAAAACGAGAAAACCATAATAACATAACGAAAATAATAAAAACGAGATAAAGGTAATAACATAAGCAAAATAATAAAAACGAGAAAAACATAATAACATAACGAAAATAATAAAAACGAGATAAAGGTAATAACATAAGCAAAATAATAAAAAACGAGAAAAACATAATAACATAACGAAAATAATAAAAACGAGATAAAGGTAATAACATAAGCAAAATAATAAAAACGAGAAAAACATAATAACATAACGAAAATAATAAAAACGAGAAAAAACATACTAACTTAAGCAAAATAATAAAAACGAGAAAAACATAATAACATAACGAAAATAATAAAAACGAGATAAAGGTAATAACATAAGCAAAATAATAAAAACGAGAAAAATATAATAACATAACGAAAAGAATAAAAACGAGAAAAACGTAATAACATAAGCAAAATAATAAAAACGAGAAAAACATAATAACATTACGAAAATAATAAAAACGAGATAAAGGTAATAACATAAGCAAACTAATAAAAACGAGAAAAACATAATAACATAACGAAAATAATAAAAACGAGATAAAGGTAATAACATAAGCAAAATAATAAAAACGAGAAAAACATAACATAACGAAAATAATAAAAACGAGATAAAGGTAATAATATAAGCAAAATAATAAAAACGAGAAAAACGTAGTAATATAACAAAAATAATAGAAACGAGAAAAATGTTATAATATAACGAAAATAATAAAAACGAGAAAAACATAATAACATAAGCAAAATAATAAAAACGAGAAAAACATAATAACATAACCAAAATAATAAAAACGAGATAAAGGTAATAACATAAGCAAAATAATAAAAACGAGAAAAACATAATAACATAATAACATAACGAAAATAATAAAAACGAGATAAAGGTAATAACATAAGCAAAATAATAAAAACGAGAAAAACGTAGTAATATAACAAAAATAATAAAAACGAGAAAAATGTAATAATATAACGAAAATAATAAAAACGAGAAAAACATAATAACATAAGCAAAATAATAAACACGAGAAAAACATAATAACATAACGAAAATAATAAAAAGGAGATAAAGGTAATAACTTAAGCAAAATAATAAAAACGAGAAAAACATAATAACATAACGAAAATAATAAAAACGAGAAAAACACAATAACATAACGAAAATAATAAAAACGAGAAAAACATAATAACATAACGAAAATAATAAAAACGAGAAAAACGTAATAACATAACGAAAATAATAAAAACGAGATAAAGGTAATAACATAAGCAAACTAATAAAAACGAGAAAAACATAATAACATAACGAAAATAATAAAAACGAGAAAAACATAATAACATAACGAAAATAATAAAAACGAGAAAAACGTAATAACATAACAAAAATAATAAAAACGAGATAAAGGTAATAACATAAGCAAACTAATAAAAACGAGAAAAACATAATAACATAACGAAAATAATAAAAACGAGAAAAACATAATAACATAACGAAAATAATAAAAACGAGAAATACGTAATAACATTACGAAAACGGAATGAAAAAATGATGGAAGAAAAAGGAAAAGAAACAACAAAAAAAGAAAAACTGTAAACAGAAACAATGTAAAAATGAGAGAAAACAAGACTAAACGAACGAAACAAAATAATAAGGCAAGGAGAATGATAAAATAGATAAAAAATGAAATAAGGTTTACTAAAAAAAAGTTTTAAAAAAAGGATAACGGGAAAAATTTACCGAAATAATAAAAAAATAAAACAAATTTCAGTGAGAAAAAAAATAAGAAATAAAAATAACACACAAATGAATAAAAAGTTAATCGAAAAGAAAATTATATATAATTTGATGAAAAATAAGAAAGAAAAATAAGAAAGAAAAATAAATAATTAAAGAAAGAAAAAATAATAAAATAATAAAACTAAAAGCAAAACGATGAGAAAAAAGAAAAAGAACATAAAAATAATTCAAGAAACTAATCGAAAAAGAAGGGAAAGGCTAGAAACAGAACAAAACAATAAAACAATGAAGGGAAAAGAAATTATCAAAATAACGATATGAATAAAAAGAAAAATAAATAAATAATAAAAATCAAATGAAAAATAAATAATAAATAATAATAATAATAATAATAATAATAATAATAATAATAATAATGATAATAATGATAATAATAATAATAATAATAATAATAATAATAATAATAATAATAATAATAATAAAGAAGAAATGGAAACATAAAAGAAAAGAAGAAACTAACGAAGGAAAAGGATGGGGAAACCGATAAAAAGAAAGGAAAGAAAAAATGGAGTGTGACATCTATAATGAAAGAAAAAATCATTGATAGAAAAACACCAACAAATATACAACGAAATGCAGGAATAAAAAAGAAAAGGCAAAGAAAGAAGATGAAGAAAAAAGAAAGAAAAAAAGAAAGAAAAAACGAAATAATAAGAAAAAATAAAAACGATAGAAAGAACGAAAAACAGACACGAGTGAAAAAAAAAAAAGAAAAGAAAAAAGACAAAGCTTATTAAAAAAAATCCCGCAAATAAAATAAGAGTTGAGAAGAAGAAAGATAAAACAAGGCGACGAGTTGCTCTCGATATAAGAGACGGAGAGCTGGTCGGCAGAACTGTGGATGCTGTGTTGTTTGAAAGTAGACGAGGGAGAGAGAGGGCCAAGGGATGCAGAACATTCAAAATAGAATGACACTGAAAAGGTGCGAAAAGAAAAAAAAATGGACGACGACAGGCTAGAAACTACGAGAAGGCATCAGATGTGGATCGGCAGAGCAATGTGCTGCGGCGCTGGGTGTGAATACTAATAAAAATAAAAAGAACACGATAGATAGATAGATAGATAGATAGAAACAGAGAGGGCGAGAGAGAGAGAGAGAGAGAGAGAGAGAGAGAGAGAGAGAGAGAGGGGGGGCAAACAAACACAGAAAGAGATAGAAGCGAAAGGGAAAATAAAGACGTCACACAGGGAAGAGATAAACGTGTGTGTGTGTGTGTGTGTTTATATATATATATATATATATATATATATATATAGTTATATGTAGAGAGAGAGAGAGAGAGAGAGAGAAAGAAAGTGGGGAAAGAAGAGAGGGAGGAAGGAGGAGAAATAAAGGCGATAAATGATAAATAGGGAAAGAGCGGCAATATAGCTCTCTCTGTCTCTGTCTCTCTCTCTCTGTCTATTTCTCTCTCTCTCTCTCTCTCTCTCTCTCTCTCTCTCTCTCTCTCTCTCTCTCTCTCTCTCTGTCTATGTATGCGCGCACGTGTGTCCTTGTGGGACGATGTCGGCCACTGATTGTATCACTCTGGGTTTTCTCAGGGTGGGACGTGGCTTTCGGCGGTGGTGGTGGCGGCGGAGAAAGAGAGGGAAGAGAGAGAGGGATGATGGTCTTTGTCGTTGTTGGTGACATGATGGTTTGTAAGAGAGGGTTTGGTGGGAGAGAAGCTATGGCGGGATGTATAAAGCGGGTGGCTGGCTGTGCGGGGATGCAATGGGGGTGACTGGTGGGACTATTCACCAACCAGTCATACCACTACCTTCTACTACCAAAAACCCGTTTTTTTTTCTTTTTCTTCTCGTGCAGGAGAGAAGAATGCAATATCAGCAACACTAACAAAATGGCGACGGCTATTACAAAATGGCGTACATTACCGCGTCAAGTTTTCTATTCTATTTTGTATTATATTTTCCTTCTTCCTTCGTTTCTGTTTTTCTTTATTTTTATTTTACGTTGCGATGATTTTTTTTTTTGGGGGGGGGATTAAGGAAGAAAGTGAATAACATTGCCGTACAAAAATTGCTTTCATTTGGGAAGATTTAGACGAAATGCTCCGCTAACAAATAACAGATATTGTAGCCGGCTTTACTCGTCCGAAAACGAATATAAACTTTTTAATTTGTATAAAGGCGTATTTTTTAATTCTTTGATTTTTTTTTTTTAGATATGGATTGATTATTCGTATTATTTGGATTTATCGGACTACTATTTTTATTTAGAGTGTTATTTTCACAACGTGCGAAAAAAAAAAAACTAAAGAAAAAAAAAAAGAAAAAGGCTATTGAGTAATTAGAATATGAAACGCTACGAATAAATAGTTATAACCTTTAAATATGGGGCGGGGATGGAGACAGAAAATTAGTATTTACTTCCTTCCTACCGCATGAATATGTGACACAAGGTCAAGGAAGGTGGGGTAAATGAAGCCAGTGTTCCTATAGGATGAGTACTTTGGACAATTCAAAATTGCCTTGTAATTCTGCCAGCATTCATCGGTAACCTAATATACTTACTGCCGCCGAAAGCCTGAGAGAGTGGACATCCTAGCACTACAATGGACGTTTAGCCCTAACTCTCTTGTCATATTCTCTTGGCTTCGGAGACAGAAGGATATACAGAGCTCAGGAATAAAACGATGCAGGAATGTGTGAAAAAAAAAAAAAAAAAAAAAACGAAAAAAAAAAAAAAAGAGGATAATAATACAAAAATTTGACTCGCTCTCTTTTTTCTGGATGTGACACGGAACTGAACTCTCTATAAATAAACTATGGAAAGAAATAAAAAGAACATAGTTTAAAAGATTATAATTATAAACTCCTGCCCAGCGTAGACTGTTACTTTAGCTAGTAGACAACAAGTCTATTGTCAGGAAAAAATGCCCTTTTCTCTACCCTGCAACCTCTCTACCACAGAAGAGACGTTGCGAGCCTATCCTTGTTTTATCGTTATTTCCATGGCAGGTGCTCGTCTGAACTCCAATCTCTGGCCCCCCCCTCGCCAATCTTTCACGAAAAACACCCGTCTAGATGAATCCACTTTCAAAAATTTCCCCCACTCTTTATCTGTGCCTAAATCAAAACGTGGATTCCATGAACAAAGCTTCTTTCTTAGAACTGCGCGCCTGTGTAACTCTGTTCCGTCTGCCTGCTTCCCACCTGACTAAAGCTTGGATGTCCTCAAGTCCAACGTTAACAAATTCCTAATGAACCGCCCTAAAATCTCCACACTAACGTACTGTACTTGCAATAACCCTTATCCCTGAGTGGTTTCCGGGCCTTGATAAGTGGTGACCACCGTGTAAAAAAAAAAAAAAAAGGAATAGAGACCATTAGTCACAGACAGAAATTTAATTTTTGAAACATTTCATATCTACTATAATAAATACATATTCCTGTTTATTTGTTTGATTGTTTGTTCACAATGACGTCATAGCATAGCACAGTATGTTATGACGTCATGTATGAGATCGTGGCAGATGACGGCATACATAACGCTGTTCCTCAGATGCTGCACTTCAATTTCTTGTTCTCTGTCAGTGGAGGAGAAATCCTTCACGACTGAGACAATTTTTATTTTTGTTCCTTTTCTCCACGTTAAAAAACGACCCTGGTGTCTAACTCTGTCCCGTGGGGAGGCATTGTAAATAAATAGGAACATCATGCAAGGCGTCACGTCCGACGTGATGTACTGACGACGGCGCGCAGCCTGCTCTTAATTAATATATCATATTTTTTTTATACTTGCTCTTTGACCAGTGTTGCTGCAGTACCTGGGTAGATCATTTTCCATCTCTACATAACATCAATCGTTTTATACTTCCAACGAAAAAAGCCATTTGTCGAATTTGGCGCGAAAAGAAATTACAAAAAGAGTTACTTAATATTTGCTGGACCTGTCGGTGGGGCATTAGAATACGCCGACTGCCCCCCCCTCTGCAGAGGGTAAAAGTCCCTCAACGGTGGTCCTGGATATGCCCTTAAACTATATCCAGTGGTGAGGCCCCAGCTTGTGGACTTTGGGGAGTGTGGAGCTACCCTTTAATTACCATTGCTCCCAGGTCCACTCTGACCCGGAGTGGTAGTACCTGTTAGGGTCCCAACTATGGGTTAAATAGAAACAGACGTGAAAACAACAAATATATTCTATTAAAAAAAATTTTTCTTCAAAATATTTGGATTCGGCATTAAATAACCTGAAAAGGGTTGATATGCCGTAAAACAAAAACAACCAACCAACCAACTTAATATTTGCATAAGGCTTATGTAAACAACAACAACAAAAAAAAATAGATTTGGGATTCACTTTTGACAACCTCGTAAAGCTCGCCTCCCTTATCTAGTCCTTTATTCTTCACATTTTATTAACGACTTTTCTGACAAAGGAAGAACAATTGCTGTTTTCAAATCTTGTTGCTGCTTGAGTCGCTGGTATGTAGCGATTATAAATCCTCTTATAGTATTCATAATTATAAAGAGTAAAAGGTGGAATTTTTTAACAGCCTTGTAAATTCCAATTCTTTTTTTTTTTGTTATCCTTTAACCCTCACATTCCATGGACAAAGTTTGTAATAATTGGGGGAAGAATTTCTGTTTTCTGAATAAGAAATCGATTCATATTTCAATAATCTTTGGATAGTGTTTTACCTTGAAATTGTATTTTTAGCTCCTTACATCAAGTGGCTTGTTACCTTGTTTGGAGCGATTTCGATAATGAAGTAACTGTTATTTCCGTATTATTTTTATTAGCAAAAAAAAAAAAAAACAAACAAAAAAAATAGATTGTGAATAGAGAAACGTGGTTACGATTTTGAAAACATTATTACGTAAGTTTTATTTGGAAATTTAGAAAACCACATAATGTTTTATAATTTTTTTATTAAATGATTAATATTTTTATTCTTAGACTTTTGTTGTTAAAACAACTTTTTTTTTTTTCTCTTTATTTTATTGGTGGTATTAACTTAAGGAGTTCGCCCCTTCGTGGAGAGAGAAAAAGTATACGTTCGATCTTGTTGATGGTTGTTAAAACATCTCAATCGATGGGCGCTGCATGATCAGCACGAATTTAGAATGAATAAACTTTTGAAAACATCTTTGTCCAAAGTGGTGCATATTCCTCGAATAATTTTTACTAACAAAAACAGGATCCCAAAGAGTTGCCTTTCCAGCGAAAGATTAAAATAAAAAATAGTATTTTAATCATCTATGATATTATAAAATTTTGTAAATTTCAAAATTTTAGAAAAAAATAAAAAAATAAAATAAAAAAATAAAATAAAAATAAATAAAATAATTATTTACTTGAAACTAATGACGGATATTTTGTGTCTACTTTTTTTTTTTTTTTAATAAGTCCCAAAGTTAGTCACAGAGTTTAAAAAATATATTAATGTACTTTTTTTTTGGGAAGTTTTTATTATGTTACTAGCAGGCCACCCGTCGTTGCCCGGTCGTAAAGTATACTTAAATACGGTATTTCAATTCATGCAGATTACGCATTTATTATTATAGAGACAATTCCTTATCGATTATTATATTAAACATAAATATTAGTGAGATCCAAACTGTCTCTCTCTCTCTCTCTCTCTCTCTCTCTCTCTCTCTCTCTCTCTCTCTCTATATATATATATATATATATATATATATATATATATATGAATTGGGTGCCATCAGCTAGAATCGAAATCAAAAACATACAACTCTCCACCCTCATTCTTTAGACTCTTAGCCCCCCATATATAATGTATGTATATATATATATATATATATATATATATATATATATATATATATATATATGTGTGTGTGTGTGTGTGTGTGTGTGTGTGTATGTATATATGTATATATTTGTGTGCATATATGTATATATGTGTGTGTGTATAAATACATATATATAAATATATATATATAAATACATATATACATATATATACATATATATATACATATATATGCATACATATATATAAATACATTTATACATATATATATATATACATACATATATATATATATATATATATATATATATATATATATATATATATATATATATATATATATATATATGCCTGGGGTACCCTATACTGCGTTGACGGAGTTCCAAACCGGTTTCGAAATCTAGTAGGTGTTGTGCTTTTCTTTTCCCTGCAAACTCTTTCTCACAAACGTGCCCTGCCCCTCTCTATCTTCTCGGTATTTATACGGCAAGTGCTTTACTAAGCTTCATTCGATGGACTCCCTCCCTAATCTTTTCGCCCAAAACACTCGTCAAGTTACAACCACTACCAACAGGTCCCTCTATCCTCTATCAGTGTCTTAATTTTAATACAAATTCCATGAACAAAGCTTTCTTCCTAGAATTGCCCGCGTGTGGAACTCTCTTTTACTGACCTGCTTCCCACCTGACAGTAACATGGTCATCTTCAAGTTCAATGAGAATAAGTTCTATCACATCCCCTTAAATTGTTCAGTTCTGCCCAATTCTCATAAAACACGATCATAGAGCTGTTGTCTCATTGACATTGTTATAGTTTCATAAATAAGACTGTTTTTTGCTCACGTGATTACGTGATTTACAATAGAGTAACCACTTATGAAGGCCTGTAGGCCACTTGAGGATAAAGATTACTGAGTGTACAGTGGTCAATTGGACAATATCGTAGTAATTGTTAGTAATGGAATCTTGAAAAATTGGATAACTTAAGGGGACGATTCATCAAAAACTTGTCTACATTGGACAGAAAAACGGGAAAACGGAAGAGAGTTCCACAGACATGCAGTTCTAAGAAAGAAGCTTTCTTCATAGAACCTACGTTTAGGTTTAGGCACACATAAAGAGTAAGGGAAATTATTGACAGTGGTTTCAGGTAAACGAGGATTTTTCGTGAAAGTTTTGCGACGAGGAACCATAAATTGGAACTCAGACGAGCACTTGCCATGAAAAGGAATAAGTAGAGTCTCTTCTTTATTTAAATACACTCTATGTATTTTTGTATATATTTTTTGCCTCTCGCTTCAGTTAAATTAATTATGTACAAGTAAGATGAATAAAGCCTTGATAATTTATTTCTTTTTGTTTTAATTATACTACGATACACTAAACATTCATTAACCCTTATCCTTGAGTTGCCGGAGGGCCTTGATAATTGGTGATTCTCTTGTAAAAGCCAAAATTTTATTACGTCTAGATTTATCCAAAACAAAATAAATTGGTATTAACTGACTAGTGTGAATTAGGGATCATGTTTAGAGGGAGTTGAGCAGAGAGATGTCTCTTCACATTTCAATAAACTTTTTCAAACAACATCTAATCGATATTTCAACAGATCACGATTAAATGTGTCTACTAATAAGGAAAAAAAATGACCTTTAATTTTAGGTATTTTTAGAAGGTTGGAACAGTGCAGAAATGCACAGGCTGGTAAGAAGATAAATAAATAAATAAATAAATGATTAATAAATAATTCAATATTTTTTTTCTTATTTATTTATTTATTATTTATCATTTTTTTAAATATATATTTAAAAAAATAATTCCTATACTAATATATTTAAAAAAATAAATAAATAAAAATATTGAATTATTTATTATTAATATATTTGTGTATTTATCTCCACACAATGCTTCAATCAAACTACGCCATACTTCTTAACCTTTAATTTTCTTTTAAAATACTCCTTCTCCGATGATATCTATCTCTGATGATAGTTATTGTCTGAAATTTTTTAAACAGTCAACATAAAACGTTATTCGTATTATTTGAATTCCTCGGACTACTGTTCACATCTTAAGTGTGATTTTCACATTTCGGTCGATGTAACTTCCGACCTTCTCCAGGTGTATCTTGTCGAACTCTGGAATGTTTCTGTTGAACTCTTGAATTTAGACGGAATTTCGAGCGGAAATTTACTTCATTACTTCAGCATGTTCTTGTTCGGTCAGCCATGACTCGATAAAGGTCATAAGTAATTCACACTTGATAAACTTTTTCAAATGCACTTGTCATGTTAGGCTGTGTAAAATGTAAACTTTGATGAAAATCGCCTGTTTCGATCGGATTTTTTTCGATTATCGATTATCGACACTTATTCCGATAGAAAACCTATCTTAGATCACTGCCAGATACATGAACTATATTTGCGTGAAATTTCATAAAAATCGGCCCAGTTGTTTTGGAGTTCATAAGAAACGAGCTAATCCCCTGCAGAAAAAGACAAAGTTTCTTTTGTATAATAATAGATAGATAGATAGATATGTCGTTATAAATCAAAGTGATAAAACTAACTTTATCTGTCTGCCTATCTTTCTTTCTGTCTCTCTCCATATTTTCAAACTCTATCTCCACCGAAACTAAAACAAACACAGCGGCGTTAGAGGCCTCGAACGATTGGATTTTTTATGGACCGTAATTTCATGTGTCCTAAGCTGGTAAAAATAGTTTTTAAAGGGTCAGAATTGAAATAAAAATCGTTATGCATTTTGTACATTTATCTTAGTTCATATTTAAATTTTAATCAGTTAATATGCGTGTCACGTTAACGTTTTTTTACTTTTGAAATGAAGACTCTATATTAATAAATTCTAAATCTTGACAAAAAAAAAAAAAATCATATTTAAGCGTATTTTACGACCGGGCAAAGCAACCGCCCCCTGTAATACTACATATAAACAAAGCGATGTATCGTGATCATTAGTAAACATGTATATTAAAAACAAAAAACAAAAAAAAAAGCGTGCTATTTAATATGCATTATGAGTCTGTACTAATAACGTTGTTCATTATTTGTATGAATATAATAATGTGCTCAATTAGCTAGAATCAAATAAATAAATGATGTGGCACATTATTCAGTATGCATTAAATAATGTTGTTCATTATTTGTATGCATGAATAAAAATAAATAAATAATTGCACAGTACTTAGTATGCATTAAATAACTTTGTTAATTATTTGTATGCATAAAATAATGTGCTCCATTAGCTAGAATAAAATTAATAAATAACGTGGCACATTACTTAGCATGCATTAAATAACGTTGTTCATTAGTTCTTTGCATAATATATTGTGCTTCATTCGCTAGAATGAAATAAATAAATATTGTGACATATTATTTAGTATGCATTAAATAACGTTGTTCATTATTTCTTTGCATAATATATTGTGCTTCATTCGCTAGAATGAAATAAATAATTATTGTGGCATATTATTTAGTATGCATTAAATAACGTTGTTCATTATTTCTTTGCATAATATATTGTGCTTCATTCGCTAGAATGAAATAAATAATTATTGTGGCATATTATTTAGTATGCATTAAATAACGTTGTTCATTACTTGTATACATAAAATAATATGCTCCGTTAGCTAGAATGAAATAAATACATACTTTCGCACATTACTTAGTATGCATTAAATAACGTTGTCCATAATTTGTATGCATAATTTAATGTGGTCCATTTGCTAGAATGAAATTAATAAATAATGTGGGGCATTACTTAGTATGCATTAAATAACGTTCATAATTATTTGTATGCATTAAATAATGAGCTCCATTTGCTAGAATGAAATAAATAAATAACAGGGCAGATTAGTTAGGATGCATTAAATAACGTTGTTCATTATTTGTCTGCATAAAATCCTGTGCTCCATTAGTTCAAATGAAATAAATAAATAATGTGGCAATACTTAGTATGCATTAAATAACGTTTTTTTATTATTTGTATGCATAAAATAATGTTAACCATTAGCTAAAATACAAGACATAAATAATCTGGCACATTATTTAGTATGCATTAAATAACGTAGCACATTATTTAGTATGCATTAAATAACGTTGCACGTTATTTTTATGCGTGGATTTATTTGCTCCATATGCTAGAATGAAAAAAAACAAAACAAATAATATGGCACATTAATTAGTATCCATTAAATAACGTTGTTCATTATTTGTCTGCATAAAATAATGTGCCCTACTGGCTAGAATCAAATAAATAAATAATGTGGCACATTACAGTATGCATTAAAAAACGCTGTACTTTATTTGTATGCACAAATAATGTGCTCCATTAGCTAGAATCAAATAAATTAATAACGTGGCACATTACTTAGTATGCCTTAAATAACGTTGTTCATTATTCATATGCATTAAATAATGTGCTCCATCAGCTAGAATGAAATAAATAAATAATTTGGCAAATTACTTAGTATGCATTAAGCAACGTTTGTCATTATTTGTATGCATATAATAATGCGCTCTATTAGCTAGAATAAAATAAATAAATAATGGCAAATTACTTAGTATGCATTATAACGCTGTTAATTATTTGTATGTATAAAATAACGTGTTCAATTATTTAGAATGAATAAATAAATAATTCGGCACATTACTTAATATCCGTTAAAACGCGTTGTTCATTATTTGTATGCGTAAAATAATTTGCTTCTTTAGGTCGAATGAAATAAATTAATAACGTGGCAAATTTCTTAGTATGCATTAAATAACGTTGTTCATTATTTGTACGTATACAATAATGAGCTCCATTCGCTAGAATGAAATAGATCAATAACGTGGTACATTACTTAGTATGCATTAAATAACGTTGTTCATTATTTGTATACATGGAATAATGTGCTCCATTAGCTAGAATGAAATAAATAAATAGTGGGCCACATTATTAGTATTCATCAAATAACGTTGTTCATTATTTGTACGTATACAATAATGAGCTCCATTCGCTAGAATGAAATAGATAAATAACGTGGTACATTACTTAGTATGCATTAAATAACGTTGTTCATTATTTGTATACATGAAATAATGTGCTCCATTAGCTAGAATGAAATAAATAAATAGTGGGCCACATTATTAGTATTCATCAAATAACGTTGTTCATTATTTGTACGTATACAATAATGAGCTCCATTCGCTAGAATGAAATAGATAAATAACGTGGTACATTACTTAGTATGCATTAAATAACGTTGTTCATTATTTGTATACATGGAATAATGTGCTCCATTAGCTAGAATGAAATAAATAAATAGTGGGCCACATTATTAGTATTCATCAAATAACGTTGTTCATTATTTGTACGTATACAATAATGAGCTCCATTCGCTAGAATGAAATAGATAAATAACGTGGTACATTACTTAGTATGCATTAAATAACGTTGTTCATTATTTGTATACATGGAATAATGTGCTCCATTAGCTAGAATGAAATAAATAAATAGTGGGCCACATTATTAGTATTCATCAAATAACGTTGTTCATTATTTGTACGTATACAATAATGAGCTCCATTCGCTAGAATGAAATAGATAAATAACGTGGTACATTACTTAGTATGCATTAAATAACGTTGTTCATTATTTGTATACATGAAATAATGTGCTCCATTAGCTAGAATGAAATAAATAAATAGTGGGCCACATTATTAGTATTCATCAAATAACGTTGTTCATTATTTGTACGTATACAATAATGAGCTCCATTCGCTAGAATGAAATAGATAAATAACGTGGTACATTACTTAGTATGCATTAAATAACGTTGTTCATTATTTGTATACATGGAATAATGTGCTCCATTAGCTAGAATGAAATAAATAAATAGTGGGCCACATTATTAGTATTCATCAAATAACGTTGTTCATTATTTGTACGTATACAATAATGAGCTCCATTCGCTAGAATGAAATAGATAAATAACGTGGTACATTACTTAGTATGCATTAAATAACGTTGTTCATTATTTGTATACATGAAATAATGTGCTCCATTAGCTAGAATGAAATAAATAAATAGTGGGCCACATTATTAGTATTCATCAAATAACGTTGTTCATTATTTGTACGTATACAATAATGAGCTCCATTCGCTAGAATGAAATAGATAAATAACGTGGTACATTACTTAGTATGCATTAAATAACGTTGTTCATTATTTGTATACATGAAATAATGTGCTCCATTAGCTAGAATGAAATAAATAAATAGTGGGCCACATTATTAGTATTCATCAAATAACGTTGTTCATTATTTGTACGTATACAATAATGAGCTCCATTCGCTAGAATGAAATAGATAAATAACGTGGTACATTACTTAGTATGCATTAAATAACGTTGTTCATTATTTGTATACATGGAATAATGTGCTCCATTAGCTAGAATGAAATAAATAAATAGTGGGCCACATTATTAGTATTCATCAAATAACGTTGTTTATTATTTGTACGTATACAATAATGAGCTCCATTCGCTAGAATGAAATAGATAAATAACGTGGTACATTACTTAGTATGCATTAAATAACGTTGTTCATTATTTGTATACATGAAATAATGTGCTCCATTAGCTAGAATGAAATAGATAAATAACGTGGTACATTACTTAGTATGCATTAAATAACGTTGTTCATTATTTGTATACATGAAATAATGTGCTCCATTAGCTAGAATGAAATAAATAAATAGTGGGCCACATTATTAGTATTCATCAAATAACGTTGTTCATTATTTGTACGTATACAATAATGAGCTCCATTCGCTAGAATGAAATAGATAAATAACGTGGTACATTACTTAGTATGCATTAAATAACGTTGTTCATTATTTGTATACATGGAATAATGTGCTCCATTAGCTAGAATGAAATAAATAAATAGTGGGCCACATTATTAGCATTCATCAAATAACGTTGTTCATTATTTGTACGTATACAATAATGAGCTCCATTCGCTAGAATGAAATAGATAAATAACGTGGTATATTACTTAGTATGCATTAAATAACGTTGTTCATTATTTGTATACATGAAATAATGTGCTCCATTAGCTAGAATGAAATAAATAAATAGTGGGCCACATTATTAGTATTCATCAAATAACGTTGTTCATTATTTGTACGTATACAATAATGAGCTCCATTCGCTAGAATGAAATAGATAAATAACGTGGTACATTACTTAGTATGCATTAAATAACGTTGTTCATTATTTGTATACATGAAATAATGTGCTCCATTAGCTAGAATGAAATAAATAAATAGTGGGCCACATTATTAGTATTCATCAAATAACGTTGTTCATTATTTATACGTATACAATAATGAGCTCCATTCGCTAGAATGAAATAGATAAATAACGTGGTACATTACTTAGTATGCATTAAATAACGTTGTTCATTATTTGTATACATTGAATAATGTGCTCCATAAGCTAGAATGAAATAAATAAATAGTGGGCCACATTATTAGTATTCATCAAATAACGTTGTTCATTATTTGTATGCATAAAATAATGTGCTCCATTGTCTACAATGAAATGAATATATGATAGGGCACATCATTAGTATGCATTAAATAATGTTGTTCAGTATTTGTATACATGAATTAATTGTCTCAATTTGCTAGAATGAAATAAATAAATAATGTGGCGCATTACTTATTACGCATCAACTCATTTTGTTGATTATTTGTATTCATTACATATTTTGTTCCATTGGCCAGAATGTAGTAATTTAATAATGTGGCATATTAATTAGTATGCATTAAATAATGTTGTTCATTATTTGTATGCATAAAATAATGTGCTCCATTAGCTAAAATTAAATTAACAAATAATTGCACATTACTTAGTATGCACTAAATCATGTTGTTTATTTTTGGTATTCACAAAATAATATGTACGCTTAACCAGAATTAAAGAAAAAATAATGTGGCACATTACCTAGTATGAATTAAAAAACGTTGTCTATTATTTGTATGCATAAAATAATGTGCCTCATTAGCTAGAATGAAATAAATAAATAACGTGGCACATTACTTAGTATGCATTAAATAACGTTGTTCATTATTTGTATGCATAATATAATGTGCTCAATTAGCTAGAATGAAATAAATAAATAATGCGGCACATTACTTAGTATGAATGAATAACGTTGTTTATTATTTGTATGCATAAAATAATGTGCTCCAGGAGCTAGAATATGATAATTAAATAATGTGGCGTATTAATTATTATGCATTAAATAACGTTGTTCATTATTTGTATGCATAAAATAATGTGCTCCATTAGCTAGAATGTGATAATTAAATAATGGTGCGTATTAATTATTATGCATTAAATAACGTTGTTCATTATTTGTATGCATGAAATAATGTGATCCATAATACTTAGTATGCATTATACGTTTTTTATTATTTGTCTGCATAAACAATTGTGCTCCATTAGCTAGAATGAAATAAATAAAAATTTGGTCAATTACTTAGTATGCATCAAAACAAGTGGGCTATTATTTGTATGCATTTAAAAACGTGATCCATTACTAAGTCTACATTAAATAACGTAGTCCATTACCTAGTAGTTATTAAATAATGTGCTCATTTACCTATTATGCATTTAATAAAGTTGTGCATTACATAGTATGCATTAAATGATGTGGACCATTACTTAGTATGCTTTTATTTACGTGGCTCATCACATAGTCTGTATGAAATAACATAGTCCATCCCTTTGTCTGCATAACATAACGGGGTATGTTACTTAGTCTGCATTAAATTACGCGGATTATCACTTATGCATTAAATAACGTGGTCTATTAGTAATAATGTTTCATTACTTAATCTGCATTAAATAACTCAGTCTGGTCCATTACTTAGTCTGCATTTAATAACGTGGCCTTCTGTTTCGTATGCATTAAATACCGTGGTCCATAGACTATTATCCATTAAATTACGTTGTCCATAACTTTTTATGCATTAAATAACGTGGTCTATTAGTAATAGTGGCTCATTACCTAGTATGCATCAAATAACGTGGTACATCACTTGTTTCATTACTTAGTATGCATTAAATTACGTGGTCCATAACTTAGTATGCATTAAATAACGTCGCCCATAATTTAGTATTCATTAAATAATGTGGTCTATTACTTAGTATGCATTTAATATCGTTGTCCATTGCATAGTATACATTAAATAACTTTCTCTATTATTTAGTATACATTAAATAACGTGGTCCGTTACTTAGTCTGCATTTAATTACGTGGCCTCTTGTTTAGTATGTATTAAATAATGTGGTATTTTTTTATTTAGCATGCATATAATCACGTGGTCCATTATTTAGTATGTATATAATAACGTGGCCCATTGCTTAGTATGCATTAAATAACGTGGTTCATTACTTAGTATGCTTTAAATAAAGTTGTCCATTACTTAGTATGCTTTAAATAAAGTTGTCCGTCCGAGATTTGTTTTAAGGGAAATCACTTCAGGCAATGCATGAAGCTAATTGATGCAAGGAGCTAAACAGCAATAAAAAAATAAATTAAATACTATTTCAAGGCAAAAAAAAAAAAAAACTAGCAAAGAATAAGAATAGAAGAAAGATTTGTCAAAAACATCGCTCATAGAATGTAAGGACTAACGGACAAAACTAAAGGAAGCAAGAGTTCCTCGTCTGCCGAAAGTATACCGGAGATTCACTTATAATTTTCTATGATGGCGTATAGATTCCATGTTCGAGAGATATGTTGCTGGGTTCGATAGAAATGTTGTCAAGTTTGATAGAAATGTTGTCGAGTTCGACAAGATATACAAAAGTTGTTTTTTTTTACAAAAGTGTCAGCACTTATCAAGGCCCGGAGGCCACAGGAGGGTAAAGGTTACTGAGTGTACAGTAGTCAATACGACAATATCGTAGTAATCGTTAGTAGTGCAAATTTGTTAAATTTAATTGCTTAAGGGGATTGCCCATAAAGAACTTGTTATTGCTGGACTTGAAGACAACCAAATTGTAGTAAACTGAAAAGGAGGAAAATAGAAGAGAGTTCCACAAGCGTACACTTTTAAGAAAAAAACTTTGTTCATGGAATCTACGTTGAGGTTTAGACACAGTTATAGATCGGGGGAAATTATTGATAGTTGTTTCAGCTAAGACGAGTGTTTTTTCGTAAAACTTTGACGAGGGGAACCATACATTAGAGTTCAGAAGAGCACTTGCTATTAAAATAACGATAAAGCAGAGACAGGGTAGCAACATCTCTTCTGTGAGAAAGAGGTTGTAGGGAAGAGAACAGGCATCTTCCACTAGGCTATGAATCCTATATTGAACTCTGTCAAGGCAGTATATGTGTCTTCTAGCAGCTCCTGCCCTGATGTGGCAACAGTACTCCATCCTTGGACGTTCCTGGCTTTTATACAGGTAGAGTATTGCATCAGCAGTGAGATATCTACTTGATCGGTAGAATGATCTCACCTTTTTTCTAGCGACATTGGCAACGGATTTGATGTACGTGTTCCATTCCAGATCAAAAGTAAAATTCAGACCCAGAAGCTTGTCAAAACATGAAGCCGCTATAAGACGAGAACCATTCATTTCAAATGATGCAAGATGGGGATAAGAGCGCTGATAATGTAAAGATAGAAACTTAGTTTTAGATGTATTAAAATAAACCAGCCACCTCTTTCCCCATTGCACTACGTGTCAAGATCAGAGGAGAGAATCAGAGAAGAAATCAGCCTTTGGAGTGTTACCATAGATGGTAGTATCCTCAGCATAAATGTTTACGAATGATCTTAGGATGTGATTTCGGAGATCATTGATGCAGATCAGGAAGAGTGTTGGCTCCAGGATGGACGCCTGAGGAACTCCAGCACTAATAGTGTGGGCTTCTGATTTCTGCCCATCAAACACTACTCTTATGAACCTATCAGAGAGAAATGATTTAATAATTGAGAAGACATTTTAAGCTATACCGTAGCTGGATATCTTGTGAAGTATACCTTTATGCCATACCTTATCAAAGGCCTTTGATATGTCAAGAGCAATTGCCATAGAAAGGAAGCCTCTGTCGAGAGATTCGCTAATCCTTTGAAATATAACTGTTAGCACATCTGCTGTAGTTCTAGCAGAATGGAAACCATATTGCATGACACTAAGAAGGTCATTTTTGCTGAGATGGTTGACTACTTGTCTATTTAACACAGATGCAACTTACTCATGATCCACAAGAGACTTATTCGTCTGATTTGAGAAAGAAATGAGCGATCACCTGAAGTCTTAAATACGGGGCATACTGCCTGGCATACTGACTGGTTAGGGTGTTGGGAAGCAATTCTCCATAATACAACGCTTAAACAGCTTTGTAAATATGAAAGCTAGTTCTGGTTGAAGCTCATTCAGCACTATAATTTGAATGCCATCAGGCCAGTAACTTTACTGGAATCAAGGTTTTTGATTAGCTTGGCAACATCACGCACACATATTTGTATGTCGCATAGCGTTTTTTTTTTCAGATAGAGGAAGAAAAACGCAGAGTTGGCGACCCTGTCGCATATGGCGTAATTAGCTGCAAAGTTCTTAGGAAATGTTTAGCTTTGTCTGATGCTGACGAGATTACCTCAGTTCCATTGATGATAGTTGGGATAGAGCACACGCTTCTGTTCAAGGCCCTGTTTGTTATTTGCCAAAACTGGTGCGAACCAGCTACTTTGGACTTGACACACTGAGCATACAACTCTCTTGCGTATATTATTACTCTTTTACAGTGGTTAATGGCAATCCTGAAAGCGACATTAGCTTCAGTACATCTAGTACGTTGGAAGCAATAGAAAAGTGATTTCTGTGCGCAATGGCGGCAGCACATTCTGGAGAGAACCACAGCTGGCTAATAGGTCTTTGCTAGAAATTTTTAAGGTATTGAACCTGTCTATATCTCTAATTAACCATTCCGTCAGGTCTGATACTATAGAAGACACATAGAACGTAGAGGTAGATTTTATATAACTGTACGGAAGGTACCCCAGAGTAATAGAGTATCAATATACTGTATGATGGAGAGGTACGTTTGAGGACTTTTGTTTTTATCGTAATTGATAACACTGAGTGGCCGAAAGATCCCAGTGAAGTCAACTGTAATAGAAGAAACTACAAAGAACTGCGGCAAAATTCTATGGGCTTAAAACAAATCAGCACCCTATGTTTAACCCAGAACTTGAACATTTTGAAAACATGATAATTGATTTAGTCAAAAATATAAGGTTTAAGAATAACTGGCATACACCTAACAGTACCACTAGGAAAATAAATAACTTTGCGAAAAAAGTCAGTAAAAGTTCACATATATTTGTTCCAGCCGATAAAACCAAAAACTATCATAAACTAGAATACAGCAATTATAAGAAACTTATATACAAAGAATTAAACAAATCCTATAAACCTGCTCCCGAAAACAAAATAGATGAAATCAACTTAGAAGCTAAAAACTTACTTATGAATATCCATGAACATTTTTTAAAATTTATTTGCTCTATCTTGCATATCGAGCAATTCTTGCTTAGATGGGATAACTTATAGAATATTACTGCCAGTAATATTTTGTAAACTTTACAATCTCACGTTTCCATAACAACTGATTGTTAAATAAAAACTATTCTGAAGAATATATATATATATATATATATATATATATATATATATATATATATATATAACTACTTCATTTACACACATACATTTAATATACGAAAGTATAGATTTATGCGTAAACTTTAAGTATTTACTTCAAAAGTGCTCAATACGTAGGTAGAGCTAGTTAGTAATTTATAAAATGTATATTATGCCTCCATGTAAATTATGCCTCCATGAAAAATTTGCTATCCTGTACTTTAAAGAACCCCAAAATCTATTAAACTGTAGACGACAAATAGCAAACAACTGTGTTCACAAAATAAAACTTACTCTAGGATAGCGATACAAAATAGCTTTAAAACTAACAATAACAATAGAAAACAAGCAAATAAATAAATTAAATAAACATGAATATGCATAAACGATCACACATATATGTATATATATATATATATATATATATATATATATATATATATATATATGTATATATATGTACATGTATGTGTGTACACATAGGTATATTTATATATATATATAAAAAAGGAAAACGTCTACCTTAAACCACTAACCTAGTTCTAAAACAGATCCTTTGTTCGATAAAATGCATGCCCATTGACTGATAGGAAGGGGCGCGGTGGATAATAGAAAGCTGATTGGCTAACTAAAAATCCTCAACATATATAAAAACAAGAAACAACCACAGAATTCGCGCATAAGCCTGACGAATCCTATAGTGGATGAAACGCAGAACATTCAGTGTAGCTTAATCGCCATATACATTTTATAAATTACTATATATATATATATATATATATATAAATAATATATATATATGACATATTGTATATAGATTGTTCAACCTCTAGAGGGAGTAAACTCAGCGGAAATTACTCAATTTGTTACATTTGGTTCAAGATGTACAAATCTGTGACAGGACTGCAGAGTCATCTGAGAGGACATGGACGACGAGATGGGAAGAACTTAATGTTACGGCGATCATTTGGCAAGATGCAGCAATCATATATATATATATATATATATATATATATATATATATATATATATATATATATATATATATATATATATGTATACAGGGTGTTCCAAAAGTCTTGGGCACATTCCAAGTCCGCATAACTGCTTAATTGTGAATGATAGTAAGATGAAAACGGTGCCATTTTAAAGCTAAATGCATTAAGTTTTTTGTAAGGCTATACCAAAATATACCAGATATACCAGATGTGTTTTTTAGTTCTAGAGATATTCAATGTCAAAATGTGCCCAAGACTTTTGGAACACCCTGTATATATATGAATGTATTGTGTTTGTGTGTTTGTGTGTTACAGAAGATGAAATAAGCATCGTTGATTTCAAATTAAAACGAGTTTGACCAATATCTGGTCGTTCATATCGGACTTGCTTAAGCCCATATTTATATCTATCATTGCTCTTATTTTTATTATTTTTCTAACCCTAACCCTAACCCTAACCCTAACCTCTTTCTGCGGATGCCCGGCGTTGCCCGCTTTGCCCAGTCATACAATATGCTTAAACATAATATTTTGATTTATGCAGATTGCGTATGTATTATCATGGGATCAACCCCCTAGTGAACGTTATATATTATGAGCAATAATTTTCCCGTTGGATTAATTCACAAAACAATTCAAGATATAAAAAATAATAATGATAATGTCGTCCATCTAATTCCATCTTTGTTTGCTTACAATATTACGTCAGCTGATATTTGGGCTTGACGATGAATACTCTGGAAAAATCACTTTTGATTAATGTTTTCTTTTAAAATATGAACATGAAGGCATTCTTTGCGTCCATGTTTCTTATTACCTCTTCTATTATTATAAATTGAACTCATTAATGAGAAAAAAATGTAATAATATGCTGAGGCACACCGGGCTTGAACAGGGGATCATTCGATCTGTAGTCGAATACTCTACCACTTAACTATATCTCAAGATGGAGATAACTCTGTTTTTTTTTAATGAAAATCATTTGCTAAGATTTTATTATCTCCCTTTGCCATCGTAACGTAGACTATTATTCTGTAAAAATTATTTTTTTTAATACGAAAAAAGCAATTTTTAGAATGGATTTTTTCGAATTTTTTCGATTTTGGATTATTAATTTCTGCACAAAACATATCTAAGAACACTGCCAGACATATAAATTACTTTTGTGCGAAATTTTCAAAAGATAGGTCCAGCTGTTTTGGAAACTATGGGGAAAGAAACTCACACATACTTTCATATAAGAGTAGAGATATATAATTAACAGCAATTTAGAAATACTTTCAGATTAGAGCTTCTATAAGACTGTAAAATTAAAGTCCATATAAATATTAGTATCAATATTTATTTTTACCTTATCGCGTTGCATACGCATACAATTGAACATTAAAAAGTCACCATTGTGGTTATATCTTTCTTCATTGCATTAGATTTTACGATTATGCATCTATATTTCTTCACTAAACCTAATTACACCATACAATATCGTTTTTAATATTGGTTTCTTTTAGGCTTTTCATGGAAGCATTTTAATTTTTCAATCTATATGCTAAATAACAAAATTTATGACTGCCTATAAGGATTATATTAGTTTAATTGGAATTCATTATTGAGATGAGTATTATTTATTAATTTATTTATTGCGGACTATTTACCTCATCTTACTTAGTTGTTGTTTCACGACGTTTCGGACAACTATTCCTCTGGCCTTTGTCAGGTGGTAACCGCTGCGGAAGTGGAACTCCAAATCTCCTAACTGCATTCTCAGCAATCACTGCCATCCATAGTTGTTGTCGCCTTATCACGTTTTGGCCAAGTAAGCCTCTGGCCGGCTTTGGGTAGAATTGAAACCGCTATCTTCAGACGATTCTCACCTGGAACTGTAGAGATTCAATGTCTCTATTAACTGCGCCACGAGCCCCAAAAAGGCGATCAAGGTTGAATTTTTTGATCTTATAAATTCATGTTTATTTATTATCTGATATTCCATGGTCTGGTCCGTGTCGAATGGTATATATTAGTGTAATTGGAATTCATTATTGAGGTGAGTATTATTTATTAATATATTTATTGTGGACTATTATCCTCATCTTTCTTAATTGTTGTTTCACGGCGTTTCGTTTGGTGAAAAAATGAGTCCGCAATAAATAAATTAGCCTATAAGGATTATTTCGCTAAAAATATTTCTTCTGGTGAGATGAGCCATTTATTCAAAATCCATGGATGAAGGAAAAATAAAATTGTTTTTTTTTTTATTCCTTGTCAAATACTAAATCTGTCTTATTTTTTTTAATTTACAGAATTTAATTCCAAATTTTCATTTGTAGAGTTTACCTTCAATTGTGGTTGCTAATAAGCTCAAGACGGCAGCAATTTTACATGGGTATTTATTTGCTTTTCCAATAAAGCAAAATGTGACACAAGGTCATTTTAATGTGTAGAAAACCAGCTCTCAAAAAAGCGGTCCGCTGGAAGTAGGTAAAAATAAAATGGCCTTAGTATAGAAAGGTTTTCCTTCCATTGACTATGGACAAATTAACTTAAATGTAGTAACAGAACTGATACTACAGTGTGATCTTGACTCAAAGGCCAGATTTACAAATAATGCAATTTTATATTACATCACCTCGAAAGGTACTAATGAAAATCACGCGAATTCTTACTTCAGACCCGAGGCATGTGGTGCACTGGAGACAATGGGGGTATTACTATTAACACAGATAAAACCAAGGTTTTCTTCATCACCACTAACGTTCTGGCGACTGTTTTTGTCAGTTAGAATAAATGTCGCTTTCCGTAAAGAAATCGCAACAGAAAAGGCCTGAAGCTACTTGCTGTAAGAGCTTTGAAAATACTACTTTAGAACCCAATATTAGCCAACAAGTGTTAGTGGATAGAAAATTGCAATTCTTCTGTTATAAACAGTTTCCTGTAATTTGACGACTAAAGGATGAAATCGCGTATGAAGCTATATGTCCATGAACGAATAAAATTGACCAATATCAACAAGATATTCCGGGAAACTCCTTTACGTGGATCAAGTATTGGAAACTGGAAGAAAATATTGATTTATCTTTTTAGGATAATTAATAAATCATCTCAAAAAAGCAGCTGGTACTTTTTCACCAACGTCTAACGAGAATTTTTATAAATCATCGTTTACATTTGCATTATCCAAATATGGTCATAAGGGCGATAACTCGTGTTTTTTCTTATTATATATTAGTCGTAATATAAACCGGGTGGACAAACGTACAAACGAATGGGTTCTAGAGAAGATTGGACCATACCGAAGACTACTGGACAACACCAATTGCGATTTTTGTGGCATGTGGCCAGAACAGACGGCCTAATGAAGATTTGCTCTTTGGCAGAACCTCTGATAAAAGAATACGTGGAAAATTAAAAACAAGAATATGAGAAAACGTGAAGAACAATGCGAACAATGGCTAAGTTTCTAAGAAAGGTGCAGAAAATGAACACCTTGTTTATGGACACTTTTTTGGGAAAGCGTAAGTGATATTTTTAGGGGTTATGTTTATTAAGACCTGGTAAACCAACACAAAACCTACCTTTAAAACTTGTTTTCTATATGTTTTTGAGTGTGCTGAAAATGAATATCGCATTTAAATTTTTTGCAAATAAGTATTTTTCTGGGTATTAAGTAGAAATATGTGCGCGTGCTTTCGCGCACAACAATAGCCATCACTTATAACATAAAGAATTCCATTGTTTAGTACCCGGAAAAATACATATTTGCAGAAAATTTAAATTCGTTTTGTTTTCAGCACGTCCAAAACATATAAAAAAATAAGTTTTCAAGGTAGGTTTTATATTGGGCTACCAGGTCACAATTACCAAATAAACACCATCCCTAAAAAATAACAAATGACCCCCCACACACACACAAAAAAAACGTTGCTATAACGTAAGTGTCCATTTTACGTTAAATTAATATAGAAAAGTGATTCCCCACTTTTAAAACTATAATTTCTTCATATCTTGGAAACTACACGTTTCCTGGAATTTTAAACGTTATTTTTCACTTTCAGCAACCTCGAAAGCCTGCAATAGTGTTTATTTTAAAATATTTTTTAGGGTGGAAAGATACTACACCATTACCAATATTTCAATTATAATCATTTGTTTTCTTAGATTTGCATACGAATTACAAAATATCTGATATTTCACCCAAACATGTGTCCTTGATGGAGGAGAAACTAAAACTTGCTGCCATGGTTTCAAATGATCTGAAATAACAAGGGGAGACTGGATTCCAAATATTTCTCATAACTTATATCTCCCTCTTTGGTTTTCATACATGGAGTAAAATCCATAATGTATAAGGATTATTTGATGCTGGAGATATTCATAATCGTACCCTATTTTCAAAAGAAGAAGATATAACATATGAGAAATATTTGG
>NC_136487.1:154764664-154777164 GCF_053919585.1 Euprymna scolopes | reverse complement strand
GGATCAGAGCGTTGATGATGTAAGGATAGGAGTTTGGTTTTGGATGCATTAAATTATTTTACTGGATCAGTTCTTTCGCCAGAATTCTTGAAAACTGGTAGTACAGAAGCAGTTTTCTAGCAGGCAGGAAAGCAAGATTCATTAAGGCATTTGTTGTAAAGTTTGGAGAAAACTGGAGCTACTTCGGCTGAGCACTTTTTTAATAGCAGAGCGGGGATGAGATCAGGTCCACATGCTTTTGCAGTGTCAAGATTTTTCATGATAACATGCACCTGGGAAGCGGTGATTTTCAGATAATCTAGTGTGGCGTCTGTCCGCAAAGAAAAGTCGGGGAGGGGGTGGTTGGCAGGGCCCAGTGTGGAGTTTGAGGCAAACCGACTGGCAAGAGAAAACAATTGTTGATTGCCCATTATTTACTGTTGTAGATTTTCCAGAAGTCGCGGGTTCCTAATTTCTATGCTTCGATGCGTTTTTTAGTGATTTCCGTAAATTCTCTCTTAGCTGTCGCTATTTCTTTCTTAACGTTACTTCTAGTTTCTATATACTTCTGTCTGTTTGAACTGGACTTATGTCGGTTAAATCTGCGCTACACATGCTGCCTTTGAGCGATGGCAGCTGCAGAAGTAGAAGTAAACCATTGGGGAGAGTGGGGTTTGCTATAAAATTTCCGTGTGGGAACATGTGCTGCAATTGCTGTTTTGAACCATTCAATGGTCTCATTTGCGCACTATTCAGCAGGAAGTGAAAAGATATTTTTCCATGGGGCGTCCCTGATGAGATCCCTGATGGCTTCCCAGTCAGCCTTTTTATAATATCTCGTTGTTTTGAGCAGTGGCTCTTCAGTTTTGGCTCTAAAGCTTAGGGCCATTTCAACTATTACCACTGCATGATCGCTGTTCCCAAGTGGGCTGTGGGCATTAGTTATACAGTAATCGGGAACTGTGGTCAGAAACATATCTAGAAGTGATGTGTGTTGTTCTTGCTGGTCTGGGAAACGGTTTGGAAACGTAATCATCTGTGATAGGGAATGAGATATAAAGAAGTTATATGTAGTCATACCAGCTGCGTCTGTGTGAAAATCCAAGTCAGTTGTTGTGGTGGACATTGAAGTCACCAAACACATGCACGTGCGCTAGTATCGAGGGAAAGTGCTGTATCTATGCTGTCAGAGATTTTGTTTATTAGGGTACAGTCCTGGGTCGAGGGAGAGCCGTAGAGAAAATAAAAGTAGCTAATGTTATGTTGCATGTTAAGGCACATAAAGGCTTGATCGTCCGATTCTAGTTTAGTTTCTCTAGTCAAGGGGAGGGTGTTTCGAATATATACTCCAAGCCCGTGAATATGTCTGTCAGAGTCCTTACGGCAAAGTGGGAGATATCCAGGCATGTTAAAGTAGTTAGAGGGGATGGAGGAGTGTAGGTTAGTCTCACTTAGTGCTAAGATATCCGGGGTGTTTCTTAGGAGAAATGCTTCTACATCATTTAAATTAGTTCTAAGCCCAAGGATGTTCGTAAATGCAAGCCTCAAGAGAGAAGGCAGGTTTTGTTTGAGTTAGGCCTGGTTTTAGCGTAATATTTAAAAAGAGTTTCAGTTTAGGTAAGGGACGCTGAACAAGTGGATATGCAGAATTCCAGACATGTAACATAAGCAGACCATTAGTTGTCCTGCCATCTACTAGGATTGTGGCCTCAGGATAGCCTACCGGGGATGAGTGCAGAGTCCTTTTCCATACGCGTCATGGCACTACAAACAACTCGATATTATACAACTGTTGATGGAGCAGCCGCTCTAAGTGCTACCAAAGAGTTATCCACCTGGATAAGAATAAACTAATGCATTTTTTAAGGGGTAGAAATGTACAGATGTTTAGTGATCATAACCTCCAATCGGTCAGCATGCGAAGGTTAAGGGCTGAAAGCTAAAGTCCCCCCATCTAAGTCGGGTGTATTGTATGAGTGTTAGTGAAAGCTTGGGGTGTAGAGAAGATTGTTAGTTTTCAGGAGAGGATAAAACTTACAGAATACAGTTAGGATTAATATACACTGCGTATCAAATTATTGCGTATAATGTACACTGCGTATAATATACACTGCGTATCAAATTATTAACGAGTTTACATTTTTTTTAAATATTTAAGGAACTAGTGAATAAAAATCCATGAAACTTTGAGAAAGTGCTTACTATGCTATTCAGCTACTCCAGTCAGAAAATAAAAGTATTTAAAGCAATATTAGCGAAACTATGGCAGAAGATAGGAATATATGTTGATTTCAGTGTGTCAAGTTATTAACGAGGTTGAGAAAAAAAAAACATAATATATCCATAACTTGTTTATTGAAATAATTTTCAAACATTAAATGAACTAGGAAAAATGCTTAGAACACAATAACTACATAGCAATTTCTACGTTGACATAATTAGTAGGGGATATACGATCCTTTTTTATGAATGACTTGTAAAAGCCGTTGGTCCATAGAATAAGTAAAATTTATGATTTCATCAACAGTTATTCCTCGAGATACCTCTTGGAGACCATCTCACAAGACATCTTTGCTCTTAAATTGGCGCCCACTTGCATAGGGACGTCGCTTCATGATACTTCCAAGGTTCTCAATTCGCAGGCCACTCCATCTTCCGTAGCCCAGAGAACACCAGTTGTTGCAAATACTCTTTGCTTTTGTTTGCTGCATGCGAGGGAGCATTATCCTGCATAAAAATAATGATCCTTCTGAACGTCAACCTTTGCTTCTTCAGCTATGTTTCAAAGTACTCCTTCAGAAAAGCTATGTAAGTATTTGACGTCATTTTTACGCCTTCTGGGACTCTCCATAGGCCAACTAAAGTATCTTTGATAATCCCAGCCCAAATCATTATCCCACCACCACCTTGTTGGTGCCTTAAACGCTGATGACGATGTCGTCCATCTAGGACCCATCCCTTGCTCCAGCCAACTGGGCATCAAGAGTAACACGCACTTCATCCGTGAACAAAACTTTGGAAAAACACGTTTTCATGTTGTCCTCTGCCCATTTCAATCGGTTTTGTATGTGATGTTGCTTTAATGGAGGCTTTGTCACAGGCTTAACAAACTTTGCTACTTTTTCAGAAGGCGACATCAAGTACTTTTTGAGACATTCTTCAATCCGGCTTAGTCAAAGACTTCTGGACTTCTCTGCTCAGGGTTCTTAACAACTTCCCGTTAAATTAGGAGTAGAGAACGGTGTGAAACAACTCTAGATTTACCGTTATCAGCTCTCTTATGTACCTTTGTAGGGTCTTTGACAAAGTTCCTCAGAGTTTGATGGTACCTTCCTATCATTTTCGATATTTCGAGGGTCGTTTTCTCTTCTGCTAGCTGTTCTTTTCAAAAATACTCAACCCACTTTTACGACCCATTTTATTGACGAAACAAACTGCCTTGCCACACCTCAAATACCGTAGATTCAGCAATTACGATGGCAATGTTTACAATACGCGCAGTTCAGCATTGCCAGCGTTTCCGAAGCTTTTGATAGAAACGACCGGTAAGTTTCTGAAATTAGATTTTAATAATTTGTTTAAATTGAGTTGTCTGTTACTAAGAGAAGAATAAAGACGAGATGTGATATTTATTTACATATATATTTTACATATGTTATTTATATCTATTTTATATATGTAATTTATATCTATTTTATATATGTTATTTATATATTTTATAAATGTTATTTATATATATATTTATAAATGTTATTTATATATATTTTATATATGTTATTTATATATATTTTATATATGTAATTTATATCTATTTTATATATGTTATTTATATATTTTTATAAATGTTATTTATATATATTTTTATAAATGTTATTTATATATATTTTTATAAATGTTATTTATATATATTTTATATATGTTATTGATATATATATTTTATATATGTTATTTATATATATTTTATATATGTTATTTATATATATATATTATATATGTTATTTATATATATTTTATATATGTTACTGATATATATTTTGTTTATGTTATTTATATATATTTTATATATGTTATTTATATATATTTTATATATGTAATTTAGATATATTTTATATATGTTATTTTTATATATTTTATATATGTTATTTATATATATTTTATATATGTTATTTATATATTTTGTATATGAGTTATGAGTATATATATATAAGTACATATATGTATATACATATTAAATATATATATATATATATATATATATATATATATATATATATATATATATATATATATTATAAATTGTTTAATATGTTATGTAGCCCCTGTGTTTAAAGTTATGTTATTAAGGTTATGCTGTATCTCTTTTTATAAATATTGCTTTCAGTAATTTTAATTGTTGTGTAAAGTTTGGGACAGATTTTATTCCGACTTCGATACTCAAATGGCGTTACAAAATACATTCTGTGTTCAGTTATTATTATTATTATTATTATTATTATTATTATTATTATTATTGTTATTATTATTGTTATTATTATTGCTATTATTATTGTTGTTATTATTGTTATTATTATTATTTTTATAATTGTTATTATTATTATTATTATTATTATTATTTTTATTGTTATTATTATTGTTATCATCATTATTCTTCTTATTATTACTATTATTATTGTTATTATTATTGTTATTAGTATTATTAATGTTATTCTTATTGTTAATATTTTTATAATTGTTATTATTATTATTGTTACTATCATTATTGTTATCATCATTATTCTTATTATTATTAGTATCATCATTATTGTTATTATTACTGTTATTATTATTGTTATTATTATTGTTATTATTATTATAATTGTTATTATTATTATAATTGATATTATTATTATTGTTACTATTATTATTGTTATCATCATTATTCTTATTATTATTAGTATCATTATTATTGTTATTATTATTGTTATTATTATTGTTATTATTGTTATTAGTATTATTAATGTTATTATCGTTATTATTATTATTGTTATTATTGTTGTTTTTATCATTATTATTATTGTTATTATTATTGTTGTTGATGTTATTGTTAATATTGTTATTAGTACTAGACTACCCGTGACCCGTTGGGTCAGTATGTTATATTAGCTATGGAAATCATGTATGAACGTGACACTTGTGACGTAAAGAAAAGAAATTTTTTTTACATAACAGAAACATTTCTATGAAAGTATATTAAAATGAAAAAAGAATATAGATAGATTTCGATGAGTCGTTCTGTTTATTATAATTGATTATTTTTGAAAAAAAAAAAATTACATTTACTTAATTATAAGTGGTTGGCCATACTTATAGGTAAATGTGCACTGAACAGATACCATAATACTCATTATAATTAAATTCAAATTTTGATATATCTGCTTTTTTTTACATCGTTCATTTCTGTATTACGTTTAAGTTTTTTTAAACCCCACTCTACCCATGTTAAATAATAATTTCGAAATAATAACGTTAATATTTTAGCGTCGCAATTGTGCTTTTGTTTTTTCGTCGCGTTTAAATTATCAAAATAAACAATTGTTAATACTGTCTGCTTTTTTTACAACGTTCATTTTTGTATTACGTTTAAGTTATTTCAAACCCCACTCTTCCCATGTTAAATAATAATTTCGAAATAATAACGGTAATATTTCAGCGTCCCAATTGTTCTTTTTTTTTTCGCGTTTAAATTATCAAAATAAACAATTGTTAATACTGTCTGCTTTTTTTTTTACATCGTTCATTTCTGTATTACGTTTAAGTTGTTTTAAACCCCACTCTTCCCATGTTAAATAATAATTTCGAAATAATAACGTTAATATTTCAGTGCGCAGGTTATGCGCGCATGCGCAAACGGATATCGTAAACCGGAAAGTGGGTTACATGCATACAAAGTTCTTTGAGTTTTATAAGTATATAGATTATTAGTACTAAATAGGAGCTTTCACACAGGCCATCATCCAAAATTCTTCTTTGAAGGCGGCATATGGTGTTCCCTGAAGTCTGAGTGACAACAAGTCTCCCCAAATTTCCAGTACTCTCCGTCTCTTTCAACAACATTTGCAAATAATTTTTCGTTATTACATCAATCGTCTGCCATTGATTTCTCATTAGTAGCCAGCATTGGTTTTCACGAGAATATGAGTTGCAAAAAGCGTCCAGATAGTCCCAGTCCTCCTACCGCATACAGCGGATTATTATTTACTCACTATGAGTATCCACACAAACCATCATCAAAGATTGCTCTTAGAAAACAACTTGCGGTGTTCCCTGGAGTCTGAATGACAACAGATCTCCCCAGATTTCCAGAACATTCCACCTTTCTCGATAACCTTTGCAAAAGAATTTACGTTATCGCAACAGCCGCGTACGATTGATTTCTCGTTGGCGGCGACCATTGGTTTTCACTGGAATTTGGGTGGCAGTCCTCTTTGAACTTCTCCAGTGCCCTCATTATTGTACGTGGGAAATTCACAAAAAAATAGAAAATAAATGGGACGGTATTTTTCATTTATACAGTTTCAGTTTTCATGATTCCATGTGATGTTTTTCTGTGTTTTGCATTTGTAATCGTTTCTGTGTCAGTTTGTGTGTAGTTTATGTGTGATGTTTGTCTCCACATTCAGGAGGTTTCCTTAACATTTCTGCACTTTTCATTATTGAAGTCCGTTGTATCTTCTCTTTTCATTATTGAAATTCGTTGTATCTTCTCTGCCATCGATCTGATTCCAACCATAAGGGAGCTGTCATGTTTAACGGCGGCGCATGCGCATTCGTAAACAGTTGACAGATACAAATACGATGACTTCAAAATACCAATTTTTCAATTTTGACTCCTTAGCAGGCCTTTTTTGTGGACGAAACTGATTAAAAACTTTTCCAAATGTTTGAATACCCTATATACAAAATGTCATGTCTGTAGATCAAAAATCCATCAACTATATAGGTTGAGAATTGTTCTCATGCACATTCTCACTTATGCTAGAAGATGTGACTGACGTTGCTCGGTATTTAACGTAACGTTTAATTTCTTAAAAGATGAATTAAAAAAAACTTTGCATGATCTTTAAGATGTGTTTTCAAATGAACTTATACTTTACATAATTATTGATTATAAACAGAAATACCGAAACATAAAATTCCTTTGAAAAAAAACTGAGGTAAAAAATGGAAAGAAACTGAGACATGCGACTATTATGTTGTTTCTAAACAGTTCACTTCTTGTAAGTAAAAAAAAAAAAAAAAATACTCGAGCTGAGATCGAAACCAAAACCTGAAGACATTGAAGCAATCACGATAACTAGTTGACCAGCTTGACATTATCTTTCAACAGTGCTTTCAAATCTCGTGAAACAGTTGACAGTTGACAAACAAATAAAAAAAATCTGATGACCCCCAAGTACCAAGTTTTCAATTTTAACCCGTTAGCCGCCATTTTGTTTAGATAAATACCAATTAAAACTTTTTCCACTTGCCTGAATATTCTGTATACCAAATATCAAATTTGTAAATGGAAAATTCGTTGAGTATATAGGCTGAGAACTGACTTCACACAAACATTCTCACTTTTATAGATATACTAGCATGGATGCCCGGCGTTGCCCGGGTCTTTGGAGGTGTGTGTTGAGCAAAAAAAAAAAAATAAGTGGTAGTAGGAAGACAGGATCGAACCCGTACTGCGAAGGAGGAAAAGAACGGGAAAAACGTGACATCTTTGCTGTTACGACCACCGTCAAATCGAAGGTGACATAGGTTTAAATTAAGGCTAGACAATCGAAAAGAGGGTATGACTTTCGAAAATATCGACGAAAAAAGCGACCCCTCACTGTAGAAAAGTACCCAGTTGAGGGTGAAGAAATTAATGTTTTTAGCCAATTTTTCGATATTTGTCGTCTGAAAGGTCGAGCTTCAAAACGATTCTGATCTTGTGAAAATCCGTCGCCTCTGTCGAAAGTTTTAGGCAGACATGCAAACATAGATACATATATTTATATATTGGTAGCTCAGATTTTCGACAAAACCGATGAAAAAGCTTGCCCTATCTCTGAATACTCTGTATGTAAATTTTCAAATGTTTAGACCAGAAATTGTCTGAGTAATTATGTAGAGACCGCAGAGGTCAATTTTTATAAAACTTTGACCCCAATTATGACCCCTTAACATTTATTGTTTTGAGGTCAAATCAAGTTATTAAGTTAGATCCATATCCAAGGAATCTATATATATAATTTCAAGTTTTCGACCCAAAAATGTCAGAGAAGTTTGATAGAGTTCTCAACGGTCAAATCGTTGAACTTTAACCACTTAACAGCCAAATTTCTGTCCAAAAACTAATTATAAAGATTTTCCCAAATCTCAGTACCTTGTATATCAAATTTCCAGTCTGTAGACTGAAACTTGACAGAGTTATTGTGTAAGGAAATGTATATAGACAGATAGACAGACAGACACATTCACTTTTTATAGATATACTAGCATTTCAGCCCGGCGTTGCCCGGGTGTTCGGAGGTGTATGCTGAGCAAAAAAAAAAAAAAACCCCAAAACGGCCAATTTTTTAAAATTTGATCCCTATTATGACCCCTTAACATTTATTGTTTTGGGTTCAAATCGAGTTATTAAGTTAGATCCATGGCCAAGGAACCTATATATCTTAAATTTCAAGCGTTTAGACACCAAATTGTGGGAGGAGTTTGGTAGAGTTCTCAAAGGTCAAATCGTTAAACTTTGGACCCTTAACAGCCACATTTCTGTCCGAAAACCGATAACATCGATTTTTCCAAATCTCAGTACCCTGTATATCAAATTTATAGTCTGTAGACTTAAAATTGACAGAGTTATTGCATAGAAAATGTACACAGACACACACACTGACAGAGAGACACACAGACACGTTCACTTATATATATATATATATATATATATATATATATATATATATATAGATAGATAGATAGATAGATAAGTAAGAAGATGCCATTCCTTACGCCACAAGTCCTTGCTGAATATTTGCGTTTTGTTTTAGGCGTAGATAGAGAGTAAATGGAATTGTTTATAATTCTCGTAGCTAGACGATGGTTTGCTGAAGGGGCGAAGACCGCAGATTGTAGTTCAGTCGAGCACCTGGCATGAAAATAACGATAAAGCAGAGGTAGAAGAGGGGGAGATAAATATATCGGCCACTAGATTTCGAAGCCGGTTTTGCGTCTTATTGTTCATTTTGATTTACTTTCCGCTCGGCATACATAGACAATTAGTCTAAGATTTTTCCACACCATTTTTTTCTTTTCTTTTTTTTTTTTAATTTACTTTTCTGTTACTCCTAGTTCGTAAACAGATTTTGCTTTGAAATTTTAAGCGTTGTCTGTGTTCCATAATACTTTCCATTGTATTGTCGTCTATTTTATTTTACTCTTTTTTACTGGTTGGGAAATAGAAGCAGTATGACTCTTTAGTTTTCGTATATCTTCCATTTTGTTCGATGTATGAATTGAACCCAAGGAGCATTTCTTTTTCCATTATTAAAATAATAATAAAAAAAAATTATTGCTGACCATACTCCGTTGAATCAAACGGATGACGTGACAAAAGTTCTAGAACGTTCACTACTTTATGATTAACGTCAACGGTTATCCTTTGGTTTATATCTATGAAGAAGTGATGTAACTTCTGCTTAGTTTTTTCAAAAGTTTTGTCTCACAGTTAAAAAAGAAAATGAAGAGATGGTCCCTGTATAGCCCGCTCTCATGTCCAACACTTTATATAGATCTCATTTAGAATGTAAAGTTACCTGAGCTGAGTTGAAGCCTTATCGTGATAACAGCTGAGTTACTTTTTTTTTCTCGTTCAAAATGTTTGTTTTTGTACATAGGCATCAAGGCGAAGAGGCCACTCGAGGATAAGGGTTAAAGAATGTAGTAGAAATTGGACAATATAGTAACCGTTAGTAATGGAGATTCGGTAAATCTGTAAACTTATATGGAATTTAATTATTGTATTGTATTTAATTTGTGTTCTAGCTAATTTTATTATGTTAATCTCCAATCTAGTTATATTTGCCTTAGCTTTCGCTGTCAAACAAATCCTGGGGAAATATATAGCGAAGCCCACTATTAATTTGTTTGTAAACAAGCTGATGGTTCGAGCATTTTGCGACGGGAGGGTGTGGATTTAATACACACTCTAGGAGAAATATTTACGGCACTGATTCGTAGCCGAATGGTGAGAGCTGCCAACTGTCAATGCGACGATTGTAAGTTCAATCCACGGCTGGGGAAAGGTGGTTGTCTGGCCGCATTGATGAGTTGTGATACAACGAAACAGTACTGTATGTGGATGACTATATATATATATACATACTGTTTTAACAAAAACCAAGACATCAAAGAATGGATTGATAGCAACAAAAAGTGTATTTCATTGTTAAATTTTGTTATTTTTTATTCAATTGTTAAAAAAGTATATGAATGCTCAATTATGAAATATGATAATTTTGTAACTTACAGTTTAAGTCATCTTTTTTTGGCTTAAAATTTATTGGTATATGAACGATTACTGAATAATATAAACCTAGTAAAATTCGGAATACTACAAATAAGACTATATATATGTATATATATATATATATATATATATATATATATATATATTTGAGGGTAAACAGTTACATATGGTCGCTACAAACAGCCATCTCTTTCAGTAATTGAGACTTCCTCAGGCGACCCTGAACCCATCGACGCCACAAAGAAAAAGGGGAAAAGAGGAAAAAGGGAGCTCTTCAATATATATATATATATATATATATATATATATATATATATATATAAAATTGCCAACTCTCTAAAAAGGAGGATAAAAAATGGAAAAATCGCATTTGAACCTATTGGAAAATTCTTCCAAAACAGTTTACAGCTGGATATAAATATGAAATGATTAAAGTAGATCATAATTTTACTGGGATTGTGGATTGTATAGGAGGGTGGTTGTGGGGGGGGTTCTGATTTTCAGGAAAAAAATTGCAAATGTGTTCGTTGACATGATGAGTCGCGTGTTAAGAGATGGTTCGGGTTAGGTGGGGGTAGGGAGATTAATGAAAAGTAATAAAGAGAGAAGAGAAAGAGAATTGTCTCTATTATGGAGAATGAAACGTTAATAGACTTACGCAGACATTTTCATACCGAGACACACATCCATATACATACATATGCACAACACATACACATACATATATGTGTGCACACGTATACACACACACACACCTACATATACATACAAGAATATATACACACACACACACACACACACACACGAATAAACATCTGTATGTATATATCACGTCGAGAAACTTAGATGATCCGTGTAAACTACGTTTAAATTACTAATTAGCTATCTTAAAGTTTAAAGAACCCCCAATTTATTAAACGGCAGGAATGAAATAGAAAACGTATGTTTACACACAAATTTTCAATTTAGAACAACACATAAAAAATACATAAATTAATAATAATAACAAAAACAATAATTAAAAAATGATGATGATGATGATGATGATTATAATAATAATAATAATAATAATAATAATAATAATAATAATAATAATAATATAAATAAATAAATAAATTAATAAAAAAACAAACAAATAAATACTCTGTTCCGTCTGCCTGCTTCCCTCCGGACTACAACTTGGATGTGTTCAAGTCCAATGTTAACAAATTCCTAATGAACCGCCCCCTTAAGTAAACACTTCAGCAAATCTCCACACAAACGTAATGTACTTGCAATAACTCTTATCCCTGAGTGGCTTCCGGGCCTTGATAAGTGGTGATCACAGTGTAAAAAAAAAAATATAAATAAATAAAAAAATAAATAAATAAATAAACTAGTATAAAAGTAAATGCAAGTGAAAAGCACCCAGAGTAAAATTCACTTCCCAACAGAAAGAAATGGCGGAACCCATCCTCGCCAAAACCAAACAAAGAAAAAGGGGAATTAAAGTTCAAGTGGACCATTGTCTAGTAAATGCTCTTACTGGCTACGATGAATTGGCGTGGGAATAACAAAGGGTTTGATTGGCTAACCCAGTACCACGGGAATATATAAAAACACAAAGTAACATCGATTCCATGCAATATCCTGGCGAACTCTCGCATGAATGAAACGCGAAAGATTTTGTGCAGCTTAATTGCCATATATATTTATATTTTCATATAGCTCTCTCTCTTTCTCGCTCTCTCTCTCTCTCTCTCGCTCTTTATATATATATATATGTGTGTGTGTGTGTGTGTGTGTGTGTGTGTGTGTGTGTGTGTGTGTGTGTGTGTGTGTGTGTTAGGATCAAACCTATGTAGATAGAAGTGATGGCAGAGGAAGCTGAGAATGTAGCTGATTAGCCAATTCGTCCTCGCTCCACTCGCGTCCCACATACGTTCACGCAATTTTCGTTTGCGTAATTTTCGATCTAATTTCGATTTGGTTTTTCTCACATCCGCTC
>NC_136487.1:154742164-154762164 GCF_053919585.1 Euprymna scolopes | reverse complement strand
TTCGTATAATCTCAAATAGTAGCGGACCTTACGTCCAAGTGGCAGTTAACCTTGTTGTGGGTGAAAAATCATTTATTGAAACGTACTCAGTTTATACCAATCGTAATAAATTTAATAAAACCTTTCTCATAAATAAAGTTTTTTTTTTATATTGAAAATAAAAAAAAAAAACTGTATAAATTTGGAAAATTTTGAAAATATCTAAGTTAATCAATGCCTTCCTATAAGGGGTCAGACCATTTGTAGTGTAATATAATAATTGTTCAAGTTGCAAATATCAAGTTTTCTCAGTTGGTTACTTATTATTTTCATAAGCAGCCATTACCCATTACAATTATATATATATATATATATATATATATATATATATATATATATATATATATATATATATATATATATACTAGCGAAAGTACTCGTCGTTGGTTAGGTTCAAAAACAGCCTACAGAAAATGGACTCTGATTTATCAAAGTATGATAGGTTATGAAAAGGAAGGGTTGTAAAGAGATAGCTTCGAATTTGGGAGTGTCATAACCAAAGCAAAATATGATGAAAGTAAAAATAAAATAGATAAACCCCATAATTTATTATACCATACCTGTTCACACTGAAACACTTATCACAATATTCTGTCGATCTATATTAAAAAACCTTGTTAAACTTTGTGACATATTCCCATTCTATGGAGATCAGGCGCGAACGAACACTCAATAATTTTATTATACCATATTTCTTCAAACTGAAACATAATTATCAAAGTATACTTACGCAGATAGCTATGAAAAGTCTTTATTAAAGTTTGTTCCTATTTCCATTCTATGGAGGCCAGGCATGAACGCAGACCCCACAATTTTATTATACCATCCCTATTTAAGTTAAAACATACTTATCAAAGTATTATTATGTACATCTATTCCAAAAACACTTGTAAACGTTTTCTTTTTCATTTTAAAATATGTTATTTCCGTACTTTGTGAACGAGGCGCTTACGTAGACCCCACACTTTTAACGAATCATCATTATGCCAGATAAAACATACCCATTCGTGTGTCTCGATACATCTTCTATCATTATATGTGATCAGTTTTCTATAATAGTCAACCATATAGGAGCCTATTCGTGACCAGACACACACACAGACGTTCAGCTTTATATTATTGATATATACTAGCGGGGCTACCCGACGTTGCTCGGGACCGTATAAACAATGTGTAAATTGAATTTGTTTTTGAATATATTTGTTATTCTTTGGATTGAGGAATTTTTAATGTCTATGTATCATTTGATATTTCGAGCAAAAGAATATCTTACCTAGCTAGGACGGGTATTAGACGTATGAAATAATTGTATCTTACCTAGGGTAGATAATTTACAGCAAGGACGGTGAATATACAACACATATTTGAAATAATTTTACCTACACTAAGACGGATAATTTTAATACATATATGAAACAATTTCACATACTTTTTGACCCTAAAACGGACATTACTCTTTCCAACCCAACCCCCAAAAGAGAACTTAAAATTAACCCAATCGTCACAAAAGAACTTAAAATTAACATAATCATGCTTCTTTCTACCCACCTCTCCAACCCTCACATTATGCCCGGATGATAACATAAAAAATTAAAAAAAAATATAGATCACCCTCTATAGAAACTGGCCTAGTAAACTTTCATAGTAAACCAACAATATATATGTATTAATCTAATTTTTAGATAGTAAACTGTTTAAGCCATATCCGGAATCGACTTCACAAATAAAATAATTTTGAGATAGAAAATTGTTTAAGCCATTTCTGGTACAAACTTTATATTCTACCACCCTCATTTAATCCAGAGTGACGCTGATTATTCTGCTAGTATAAATTTGCCCCTATCTCATTCAATACGGAGCAACGCCAGGAATTCTGCTAATAGATATTTCCATCAATATCCTTCATTCCCGGGCGACGCCGGGGATATTTCTAGTATATTTTCTGACCTATTTCATTCAATCTTGAGCAATGCCGGGTATTCTGCTAGTGTATATGTGCAGCCATCTTATACAATCCCGAGCGACGCCAAGTATTGGTCTATTCTGTATTTGTACCTATTTTATTCAATCCCAGGCAATTCCAGATATTAGTCTATTCTGTATTTGTACCTATTTTATTCAATCCCAGGCGATTCCAGGTATCCTGTTAGTATTTATTTGAACCTGCCTTATAAAATCTCGAGCGATGTCTGGTATTCTGCTAATATATATTTCCACATATCTCATTCAATCCCAAGTTATGCCGGGTATTTTGCTAGTATATATTATAACCTACATTATTCAATCCAGGGCAACACCGGGTATTCTGCTAGTATATATCTCCATCAATCTCCTTAAATCATGGGCGACGCAAGGAATTCTGCTAGTATATATTTCAGTCAATCTCATTCAATCCCAGACAACACCAAGTTTTCTGCTATCTGTTTTACATCTATCTCATTCAATCCCAGGCGCCCGTGTATTCTGCTAGCATACATGTGCATGTATCTCATTCAATCCTGGGTTACTCCGGGTATTTTGCGAGGTCACTTGCATATTATAACAATGATTGTATATTAATCTAATGGTATTCGACAACGAAGTTACATCCAAGGTAGGTTACTCGCATATTATAACAATGACTGTATATTATTCTAATGGTTTTCGAAAATGATGCTACATCAAAGGGAGGTCACTCGCACATTATAACAATAATTGTATATTAATCTAATGGTATTCGACAATGAAGCTACATCAAAGGGAGGTTACTTGCATATCATAAAAATGATTGCATATTATTCTAATAGTATTTGACAATTAAGCTACATCAAAGGAAGGTCACTAGCATATTATGACAATGATTGTATATTATTCTAATGGTATTAGACAACGTAGCTACGTCCAAGGGAGGTCTCTCGTATATTATAACAATGATTGTATATTATTCTAATGGTATTCGACAATGAAGCTACATCAAAGGGAGGTCACTTGCATATTATGAAAATTATTGTATATTATTCTAATGGTATTCGACAATGAAGCTACATCAAAGGGAGGTCACTTGCATATTATGAAAATTATTGTATATTATTCTAATGGTATTCGACAATGAAGCTACATCAAAGGGAGCGCACTTGCATATTATAACAATGATTGTATATTATTCTAATATGATTCGACAACGGTCCGTATTCTATAATAGTAAAATGCTATCTCCATTTTATATTAAGAATTATTAAATTGCCTTATATTAAGACATTAGAAATTGGTAGGTGGTTAGAGAAGATCTAAAAAAACATCCCCTACCCATACTAAGAATGGCTTTCTAAATAATAATGGTTTTATTTCAGCATGGTCCGTATTCCATAATAACAAAATAATATTACCCTTTTTATATTAAGAATTATGAAATTGCCTTATATTAAGAATTGTTAAGTACAGGACATATAAATAATATCCCCTCCCAAGACTAAGAATGGCTTTCTAAATAATAATGTTTTTATTTCAGCACGGTTCTATTCTATAATAGTAACGTACAATCCCCTAAGAATTATATATATATAATATACATCTTTTTTTAATAGAAGATAATGTTCGATAGAAACTTACACTATATAATACGTTTACTCGGCCTTTTGGCTAAGATGAAAGTGTAGCATCTGTTATTAGAATTCAAGCGGTCACATCTTTCCCTCCCCTCTACCGATAAACAGTAAGGATATCATATTGTTACTAATACAAAAAAGAAAATGGCGTATGTTTTGTTTTGTTAATACGCCGACTCGTTCTTTACGTGATTTTTGAAATGTGACAAATAAGCACCCAGCATGCAGATTCATTAACTTGATTTTTGGAATCAGCAGTTCAGCGATGTGATTTTTGGAATATGACGTCTCGTCTCAATTTATTACACGATCGGTAGGAAAGTAGACTATATAATACGGTTACTTGGTCTTTTGCCTAAGATCCAAGTGTAGTATCTGTTCCTAGAATTCCAGCGGTCCCATCTTTCGCCTTCCTCCCACTAAACAGAAAAATTGTTACTAATACTAAAAAGAAAATGGCCGTTTAATGGCCGTCTGTGTTTTTCGTAAACACAGCGATCGTTTCGTCTCATCGCTTAATATTTGTAAGCGTATTTATTTTTTTTGTACTTGACATTTTCACTTGTCATGTATTGTTTAACTCCCCTATTATACTATTTGTAAGCCGCTAATAACTTTGGTAACGTTTTATAACGTCTAAGTTAATGTTTTAATTTCTATGATACTCGCATCTTTACCGAAAAGAATCTCTTAGTATATACATTGTTTTGTATACAGACTTCACCGTTACAACTTGCTGACGTCAGATCACATGACATAGCTAAGCGTTTTTTTCAATTACGTATAAATATCATTAGATTATTACTTTATTACTACACTATGAAGTAACACTTCGATTCGGTTAATTCCAGGTTTTTTAACATACGAAGTAAAGAAAACTTAAACCGGCGTTCCTTCGTAACTGTCCCTTGTTAGCGATCCCCTAACAGTGTTAAGTGGTGGTGGTTATAGGAGGAATTTATAAGAGAGAAAAGATTTTACCACTTCCATTGATTTTAACCGATTTTGGCCGTGAACTCTCAGCAGGAAAAATATAGAAATCTACGATTATCGAGGAAGTGGAGAGGTAATATGCCTATAACACACCTCAGATATTGTGCTGCATTTTGTGCGTATTACATTTGCAGGGAATGTCTTGATTTTTAATCCTATTAAGTTCAAAATCAGAGGGGAAAAATGAGTTCAATTTTTATATATATATATATATATATATATATATATATATATATATATATATATATATATATATATATATATATATATATAGGGTGTTTCAAAAGTCTTGGGAACATTACAAGTTATTAAAAATCGTTATGTTCCCAAGACTTTTGAAACATATATATATACATAAGAAAAGAAGATAGAAGATAGATAGATAGAATAGAAAGAAGAGAAGAAGAGAAGAGAAGGGAAGAAGATAGATAGAATAAAAGATATATATATATATATATATATATATATATATATATATATATATAGCAAATTATAGTGATTCAATGAAAATTAAAAAAAAACTTTATTCAAATCAAGGATTTTTTTTATTATTCCAAGTAAGACAAAGAATACTTTAGAAATTTTATCTCCTTATCCTATAGGGTTTCGATACCTACCATCTCTTCAGAGGAGAAAATATTAGCAAATAGATATTGATTGGAATAAAGTTTTTTTTTTTTAATTTCCATTGAATCACTATAAATTGCTTTATTTGCTCTATCCTGTATATTGAGCAATTCCTATTTAGATGGGATAATACATAGAATATTACGACCAGTAATATTTTGTAAATCTTATAATCACTGGTTACCATACAAGCTGATAGTTAGATAAATTTATTCAGAAGTATATATATATATATATATATATATATATATATATATATATATATATATATATATATATATAGTTTTAGTTTTTTGGAAAAAGAAATTCAGCACGTGCTCAATTATAAGGAAAATCTTTAAGTAAAAGCGTATTTATATTTTGTTTATAGAAGTTTTTAGATGGGACAAGTCGTTGGTACCGTCAGTTTCAAACCTGATTATTAGGACCGTTTCAGATACCCATGTCAAGCTCTCTTCAGCAAATACTAATCCTGGATGAGTAAACTGAAGAGAGCTTGATATGGGTATCTGAAACGGTCTTGATTACCGCGTCCGAAACCGACGGTACCAATGACTTGTCCCATCTAAAAATTTATTATATGCAAGAAAAAGAATACATTCTAATAAGTATATCTCCTTTACCTATAGGTTTTCGATGTTCACCCATCTCATCAGAGAAAAAATAGCAAATATTATAATGGTTTATACCTTATTTGCTAAATACAATAAACATAGAAAATTATAATTAAAAGTTTTAAAAATTTTTAAATAATAGATTTAGGGAAGTTATATATTGAATTTCACATGCAAATAATATGATAAATCCCGAAGTTAGAGTCTTTGGTAGCAGCGAGGTAAAGGGATCCAATACGTATTTTGAATTTTACACAACACAAGGTAACAATCCGAAGTAGGCATAATTCTTTGGTTTCTCTTTTGTTTAGATGATGAGTCCGGTAAATATAATTCTTTATATATTAATTTAATATTTTTTTAATTATAATAGATGAGTTTCAAAGTCTACTCCAAATTAATTTCAATTTGTGAATAAAAATAAAAGCAGTTTCTTGAGACAGAAAAAGCAAAAGCAAAAATAATATATAATTTCTCTTACTCTATTATTTAACACCGTTAAAAACTTTTAATTATGATTTTCTATGTTTATTGTATTTAGCAAATTAAGTATAAACCATTTATAATATTTGCTAATAGTTTTTTCTTTGAGGATATGGGTGGACATCGAAAACCAGTTGTTAAAATTTCAGCTTTTCACAATTGTTATTTCTTTCCCTTAGTTTTGGACGCTACTATCTATCTATCTATCTATCTATCTATCTATCTATCTCTCTCTCTCCCTCTCTCTCTCTCTCTCTCTCTCTCTATATATATATATATATATATATATATATATAGTAAGTTATAAAATATATGGCGATTAAGCTACACTGAATATTTCGCGTTTTATCCATTCTAGGATTCTTCAGGCCTATGAGCGTATTGAGCACTGTTGAAGTAAATACTTAAAGTTTACGCATAAATTTATACTTCCGTATATAAATTTCCGTGGGTAAATTAATTATATATATATATATATATATATATATATATATGTATGTGTGTGTGTGTGTCTGTGTGTGTGTGTGTGTTTTAATAAGATATATGTATGTATCTCAATATATATATATGTGTGTGTTTTAATAAGATATATGTATGTATCTCAATATATATATATGTGTGTGTTTTAATAAGATATATGTATGTATCTCAATATATATATATATGTGTGTGTTTTAATAAGATATATGTATGCATCTCAATATATATATATATATATATATATATATATATATATGTGTGTGTGTGTGTGTGTGTGTGTGTGTGTGTGTGTTTGAATAAGATATATGTATCTCAATATATATATATACGTGTGTTTTAATAAGATATATGTATCTCAATATATATATATATATATGTGTGTGTGTGTTTTAATAAGATATATGTATGTATCTCGCTCTCTCTCTCTCTCTCTCTCTCTCTATATATATATATATATATATATATATTAGGTCGATTAAATAGATGTGAAAATAACACCATTATTAATATTTTAATGAGGTAATTGTATGATGTTTTATGAAAATACAAGCAAAAAATTATAACAAAACTTCAAATTGAAAATTTCACCTAATGCTCTACGCTACCTTACATGTATCAACTTCGAAATTCACACAGAAAAACTTGTAGTTGAATATATTGACAACATATTTTACTGTTATAAAAACACACACATAATAAATGAATAGAGACAAACAATCGTTTCATTTTCATTCCAAAGAACGATTTGACTCCGTATATAAATACGGAGTCAAATCTTTCTTTGGAATGAAAATGACGGTGTCAATTGTCGGCAAAAAACTTTTGCATATATGTGCTTGTACCCAGCTTCAAGGACATAGGCTGAATGAGAATTCTCCATTTCTAACTGAACTGCTCGGTAAACATCCTGAGAATGCAAAGGAAAATTTGGCAAGTTAAGCTTTTCAGCAGTTAACAGTAAATTATATAATTAACAACGCAGTTTAAAATGAATTCTATCATACAAAAGAAGTTAACAATGAACTCTATAATTAGAAAAATCAGTTAAAAATGAATCTTACAAGAAAACAAAGCAGTTTACTATGAACTCTATAATAAACAAAGCAGTAAACAACGAATTCTATTCTTAACTAAGCAGTTAACAATGAACACTATAATTAACAAAGCAGTTTACATTCAATTCTATAATAAACAAAGCAGTTCACAATGAATTCTATAATAAACAAAGCAGTTTACTTGAATTTTATTATTAACAAAGCAGTTTACGATGAATCCCATAATTAACAAGGCAGTTCACAATAAATTCCATTATCTACCAAGCAGTTAACAAAGAATTATATAATAAACAAAGCAGTTTACAAAGAATTTTATAATAAACAAAGCAGTTTACGATAAATTCTATAATAGAAAAGCGGTTAACAAAGAATTTTATAATTAACAAAGCAGTTAACAATGAATGATATAATAAACAGAGCAGTTAATGATGAATTTTTTAATTCACAAAGCAGTTAACAAAGAATGTTATAATTTACAAAGAAGTTAACAAAGAATTCTATAATCAACAAAGTAGTTTACAATGAATTCTATTATAAACAAATTAGTTAACAAAGAATTCAATAATTTAAAATGCAATTTCCAATGAATTCTATAATTAACAATGGTATTTAAAACGAATTTTATAATAAGCAAAGCAGTAAACTAATAATTCTTTAGTAAACAAATGGATTAACAAAAAATTCTTAATTAACAAAGTAGTTAACAGTGATTTTTTAATAACAAACCAGTTAATAATGAATGTTATAATTAACAAACCAGTTTACAATAAATTCTATAATTAACAAAACAGTTTACAATGAACTATATAATTCACAAGCAGTTTACAAAGAATTTTATAATTAACAAAGCAGTTAAAAAGTATTCTATAATTGACAAAGCATTTCACAAAGTATTCTATAAGCAACAAAGCAGTTAACAAACAATTCTTTAATTAGCAAAGCAGTTTACAATGAATTCTATAAATAACAAAGCAGTTTACAATGAATTATATAATTTACAAAGCACTTACCAAAGAATATTATGATGAACGAAGCAGTTTACAATGAATTTTATAATTAACAAAGTTGTTAACGATGAACTCTATAATTAACAAAGCAGTTAACAATGAATTTTATAATAAACAAAGCAGTTTACAATGAATTCTATAATTAACAATACATCTTGTACTGGACAAAGCAGTTAACAATGACTTCTTTAATTAAGAAAGAACTTAACTAAGAGTTTTGTAATTAACAAAGTAGTTTACCATGAATTCTATAATTATCAAAACAGTAAACAATGAATTCTATAATATACAAGGCAGTAAACAATAAATTCTATAATTAACAAACAGTTTTCAATGAATTCTCTAATTAACAAAGCAATTAACAATAAATTCTATAATTAACAAAGCAGTTAACAATGAATTCTATAATTAACAAAGCAGTTAACAATGAATTCTATAATTAACAAAGCAGTTAACAATGAATTATATAATTAACAAAGCAGTTAACAATGAATTCTATAATTAACAAAGCAGTTTACAATGAATTCTATAATTAACAAAGCAGTTTACAATGAATTCTATAAGTAACAAACAGTTTAGAATGAATTCTTTTAATAACAAAGCAATTAACAAAGAATTTTTTAATTAACAAAGCCGTTTACAATGAATTATATGATTAACAAAGCAGTTAAATACGAATTCTCTAATAAACAAAGCAATTACCAATGAATTCTGTTCGTTCGTTATCAATAAAACAATGTTATCAATAAAACGATATTTCTACAATTTTCAGACAGTCTATCCATAAAGTCGAGGAATGTTTTTATGTTATTAAACTAAATTAATAATTCAAATTATAAATGAAATAAAATAAAAATATTTTTCATAAGTCGATTCTGCGTGACTATTCGGTTTTTACTTCCGGTAGTTATTTCAATTCATGCACCACGGTTTGACGACTCTAATCGATAAGTGAAACAAACATCCTCTATTTTTAAAATTTAAATTCATTTCCCCATTTTTTTTTAAATTTAAAACAATCTGCTCGCCAGAAGGTGGGTTTTGAGTTGAAACATAAAAGTCAAAGAACCTTAACAAAACCATCTTTGTCGTAAAAATCATTTTTTAACAAAATTGGCAGCAAACGTTTTTAAACATTTTTTTAAACAGTTGTTCTTATATAAGAAAATATGAACTTTTTTTATTAAAACTATAACTATAAATCGTTAGGTGAAAGTACAGTTTTTTTCGAAGAAAATTCACGGTACATATGCATCTTGGTAACGTTCTGAAATAATATCTTTTTTTATTTGTTTGTTCAGCCATTTTTACCATGACGAGGGGAGGGTGTTTTGTAACTATCCTGTGCTTTCAACTAACAATTTATTATTTAAAAAAATTATTATTTACAATTTATTATTACCATAAAAGATATCGTGAAATCATAAAAAAAAAGATTTTGTGAAAGTTGAATTTAACTTGAAAAAAAAACGCGATTAAGGTCCGATTAAGATTAGATTGTTTTGTTTTTTTTTTTTTTTTTTTTACTGTAAATTGTTAGGTTAAAGATTTTTTTTCAAGAAAACTTTTTTAACAGAATTGAAAGTACACTTTTTTTTTAAAAAGATTTTATATGAGAAATTAAAATTTAATTTAAATTAACCATGTTTTTCAATTTTTTTTTAAATAATGTAAGATGAAGTATTATAATGATTAAATATGTTTTATTTTATAATTTAACATTAAAACATTGAACAATAAAAATAACATTTTGGGTACTTATGTATTTTTGTTACTGTGCTGAAATAATAATGTTATTATTTTGAAATCCATTCTTAACATAGAGAGGATGTTTTGTAACTATTCTGTGCTTACACCTTACAGTTTAAAAAAAGGTATCTTGAAACTTTAATTTAACATGAAAAACTATTTAAAAATAGCGTGGTATCAAAAAAGCATAAGCACCAAATTTTGGTTAAATTTTACAGTATATTCTCGGACGTATACGATGGCAGATGCTACCGTGCTATTTTTAGAATTTTTTTTTTCAGTTTAAATTCAAGTTTCACAATATATTTTTCTTAAAACTGTAAGGTGGAAGCACAGATTAGTTATAAAACACCTTCAGCTCCTCATTAAGAATGGTTTTCAAAACAATAACGTTAGTATTTCAGCACGGCACCAAACATATATAAGTACCCAAAATTTCATTTTTATAGGGCAGTGTTTTTAATTTTAAATACAATAAAACATTTAATCATTTTAAAACTTCATCTTGCATTATATTTTTTAAATTTGTTAAACAACATGGTTAATCTAAATTAAATTTTAATCACATGATCACATTTTCAATAATTATGTGATTATATTTGACCCATTTAAAGTTTGTAAAACATGTAAACAAACTTTTGCTCGATACCGGTGTCGACCTTTAAGAGTCCCTTTTAATGATTACCTGGTTTGAGGATATTTGTACAACTAAACGACAAATCTGCCTTCTGTGCTTTCAACTAACCATTTATTAAAAAAAACAAAAGGTAAATTTTCACATTCGGTCCACCTCCACAATTTTTAACATGGGTAGGTTGGGGGTGTTTATTCAGAAAGCCGTTCTTAATATTGGGAGAATGGTGGTATTTATTCCAAAAGCCGTTTTTTATCGTGGGGAGGTTAGGGGTCTGAAAGCCGTTTTTAATATATGGAGGTTGGGGTGGTTATTCATGGCCGCCAGTGAATCATAATGCATAGTACAGTCTTTATATCTCGAAAACTACTTGCCTCTGAAAATTTTAAATGAGATTTTCTTATTCAGCATAGTCGAAAACTTTTAAAAGTAGTCATTTTAAAGAAAATTATGGAGGTGGACCTAATGTAAAAAAAAATAAAAATAAAATACAAAAAAAAAAAAAATACACAAAAAATAATGTCGTGAAATTTAAATTTAACTTGGAAAAACTATTTTAAAATAGCGCGGTATCCAAAAATAAAAATAGACAGAAAAATACTCCCTCCGGGTTTTACTTGCACAAAGATTTGAACAAGTTGTCAACAAAAACAAAGATATAATAAGTAAATGTTTTCAAAGGCAAGATAAGTTACTTTTCTACCTAACTGGATAAGTTTTAGGGTTTTTATTGGGTTTGCATTACTGTACACATAGATTCGAAAAAGTTGTCAAAAATAAACGAATGCATAACAAATATTATCAAAGGCAAGATGTTACTTTTCTACAAAACTGGATAATTTTTTAGTATTTTTATCTAATGTAAAATGTTTATTCGGCTCAAAAAACACAGCGTTTACCGCTATATTTGAAAATTACAAATGGCGGCAGACTCTTTGTTAAAGACGTTAAGTTTGGGAAAATGAGTTAAAACTAAAAAAACTGTACAAATTACCGTTAAATAACCACCGTATATATGTCAGCCTATGTCCCGGTAACATATATTGAGTGAGTTCCTAACAGTATTTTGTATAGTTTTTTAGTCTTAACTCATTTTACCAAACTTAACGTGTTTAACACAGTCTGCCGCCATTTGTATTTTTCAAATATACTGATAAACACTGCATGTTTTCGAGCCGATTGAACATTTTACATTAAATAAAACTACTAAAATATTATCCAGTTAGCTAGAAAAGTAACTTATCTTGCCTTTGATAACATTTATTTGTAATATATTTATTTTTCGACAACTTTTTCGTATCGGTGTAGAAACCCTTTTTATTTAATGTAACGTTTAGTCGGCTGGAAAAACAGTGTTTATCGGTATATTTGAAAAATACAAATGATGGCGAACACTGTTTATTAAGTTTGGGAAAATGAGTTAAAACTAAAAAACTATACAAGATAATGTAAGAAACCCACCGAATATGTCAACCTTTGTAAGGGTAACATATATTCGGTGTTTTGTATAGTTTTTAACTTATTTTACCAAACTTAACAGATTCAACAGAGTTCGCGACCATTTGTCTTTTTCAAATACATCGATAAACACTTAGTGTTTTTTGAGCTGATTAAACATTTTACATTAAATAGAAACACCAAAAAATCATCCAATTAGTTAGAAAGGTAAGTTACCTTACCTTTGCTTTCATTTATTTGTTTTTGTACAACTTTTTCGAATCTGTGTATTGTAATGCCCTCCCTCATCCAAATAATAATTAAAAACTCACATTTTTCAATACAAAAAAAAAAATCGATTTAGCGTTTCAACATTTCAGCAACGTTTGGCTTAATCCACTGATTGTTGGTCGAGTCCAAGCCATGATTGACGGAAACTGCCGAGGATCCGGATCCAATTCTGCAAGATTACCATTTTTTTTTTTTTTTTACATTTTCGCCTTTTTTTTTTTTTCTTATTTTTTTTACTTTTTGAGGTGGATTGCTCTACTACTAACATGCATTTTCTCTTTTTATTAGATTTTTCCATTACACCAAATTGAACCACAGCGACGCGTGGCAGGGTGATACAGCTAGTTAAATAGTATATATATATAAATATATATATATCTTTATATATATATATTTTTTTTTTTTTACACAGTGATTACCACTTATCAAGGCCCGGAAGCGACTCAGGGATAAGGGTTATTGCAAGTACATTACGTTAGTGTGGAGATTTGATCAAGTGTTTACTTAAGGGGGCGGTTCGTTAGGAATTTGTTAACATTGGACTTGAAGACATCCAAGTTGTAGTCCGGTTGGAAGCAGGCAGACGGAACAGAGTTCCACAGGCGTGCAGTTGTAAGAAAGAAGCTTTGTTCATGGAATCCGCGTTTTGATTTAGGCACAGATATAGAGCGGGGGAAATTTTTCACAGTGGATTCAGCTAGACGGGTGTTTTTCGTGAAAGATTGGCAAGGGGGGGACCAGAGATTGGAGTTCAGACGAGCACCTGCCATGGAAATAACGATAAAACATATATATATATATATATATATATATATATATATATATATATATATATATATATATATATATATATATATATATATATATATATATATGCTCGATTACAGGAATGTTAACCATGTTGCTTTATATTTGAGTCAATTCCCATGGATTAAATTCTTAATGATATATGTACATTAGCATTGGTAAATTAATTTTAAATATGTTAAACCTTTGGAATATTCTCTTTTAATATATATATATATATATATATATATATATATATATATGTATATATATATGTATGTATATATATATATATATATATATATATATATATATATATATATATATATATATATATTAAATCCCCGAAACAGTGTTTCATGGGAAACAACTGATGATCCCTTGAAAAATAAAAAAATTGGTATTATAGTAAATTCGAGAGAGTTGATGCAGTGATTGCAGGTGATTAAATGACTTACTGACTAGATTTTTTTTTTTTTTTTAACGAATGATAAAAAATAATTTTTTGTATAGTTTCAAATGTTAAAAACTTCAAAGAATATATATATATATATATATATATATATATATATATATATATATATATATATATATATATGTGTGTGTGTGTATGAGAGAGAGAGAGAGAGAGAGAGAGAGAGGAGGGAGAGATATATGAATTTCATTAAATAAAATAGACATATTTTTGTCTGTTTATTCTATTTTTATCCAACTTCCAAGTACTTTCAAATCCAATAATAAACGAAAACTTGGAATACTAGAAGTATTCATAATGAAAATTAAAAAAAAATAAACCAAACAAAAACAAAAATTATAAATAAAATAAACTTCATCAATAGTAATCAAATCCTGAAATGTTTGTAAAGTTCTTAAAATAATAAACCAATAATATAAATATACTTGTTATAAGAAAATATATCTTGTTCAAAACCATTTAGATTAATCTATCCATGACGATGTAGCCACCTATTTTATGCAATTAAATATGTTTAAGAGAAAAAATGCTGTCCACACACACACACACACACACACACACACACACACACACACACACACACACACACACACACACACACACATATATATATATATACATATATAGCAGAAATACCGGACGTTCCGTATTTTATTGTCATCAAAATCGTCCATTTTTCAACCTAATCAATCAGTTGTCTGGTCTAGTTAGGGACCCATGGTCGTGCACATTGATGAAGCTTCAAATACCCCCCCCCGCAATGACTTAAATAACAATACATTGCACTGTAGAGAACCTGCTAGTTATTTTATAAAATTATTTTCGTAAAATAGCTTGAATTAAAATGCAAATATAAAGTGTGATATCAAAGAATCTATTGTTGGTTTTATATGCCTGGCTTTTCTATTTGTGCGGTAATAAAACTTCTCAAATACACTTGTGATGTATAAGGCGTAAACTTTAGTCAAGATCCCCTGTTATATCTTTCATCGAATATTTCGCTTATCAATTATCGATACTTATCGAACACATTCCGCTACAAAACCTATCTAAGAACACTGCCAGACACCAAAAGTACATTTCTGTTTGATTAAAAAAAAATTGGCACAACCGTTTAGAAATTAATAGGGAATCAACTCATCCACACACAAAGTTCATTAATTAGATTTCGCCGGTGAAGAATCAATGTTCATCTTACGAGATTACTTCAATAAGTTTCCACACTTTTTTTGTACAAACATTTAAAATTATTGTTGAGCCTTGAAAATGCAGTATGTTATTACTATACATCCTATGAGATGACTGATCAATTTTTTATGATTTGAGGTATAAATGAATAACTACAACAGGAATTGGAATACACGCTACTAAAGCCTGATTGTCACAGCTGAAGAATTTCAAAATTGCAATTTTGAGGTGAGAACACTTTAGAATAACAATAAAACTGTTTCAAAATTGGAAAAAACACTGAAACATATGGAATTCTTCAGATTGCTTTTAGATCGTCTTGGATGAATCAAGAATCTATTTTTAAGTAGTATAAGAGAGTTAATGAAAGCAGGCGTTCTGTGAGGAATGATGAGAGGTGTGGAGAAGTGAAGAAGTAAGAACATCAGAGTTGGTTGCCACAATAAATAATTTCATCGATAAAGAGCATCGTATGTCAGTAAGTCCACGGTTCCTCACCGTCCATATAGTTCTTTACCGTCCATATAGTCCCTTATCGTCAATATAGTTCTGTACCGTCCATATAGTTCTTTACAGTCAATATAGTTATTTAATGTCCATATAATTATTTACCATCCATATAGTTATTTACCCTCCATATAGTTCTTTACCGTCAATATAGTTCTTTACCGTTCATATAGTTATTTTCCTTCCATATAGTTATTTGCCTTCCATATAGTTCTTTACCCTCGATATATTTATTATCCTTTCACATAGTTAGTTTCCGTTCCTATAGTTCTTTACCCTCTATATAGTTCTTTACCTTTTATATAGGTCTTTACCTTCCATATAGTTCTTCATCGTCCATATAGTCCTTTACCATCCATATAGTTATTTTTGTTAGTTATTTACCATCCATACAATTCTTTACCTTTCATACAGTCCTTTTCCCTGCATATAGTTATTTGCCGTCCATATAGGTTTTTACCCTTTGTTTAGTTCTGTTTCCTTCATATAGTTCTTTAACTTCATATAGTTCTTTACTATCCATATAGTTCTTTACTATCCATATAGTTCTTTACCGTCCATATAGTTATTTAACTTCCATAAGTTCTTTACCGTCTATATAGTTCTTTACCTTTTATATAGTTCTTTACCGTCCACATAGTTATTTAACTTCATATAGTTCTTTACCCTCCATATAGTTCTTTACCCTCCATATAGTTATATTAGTTAGTTATTTGCCGTCCATATAGTTCTTTAGCTCCATATAGTTATTTACCCGTCCCTATAGGTCTTTACCTTCCATATACTTCTTTACCGTTCATATAGTTCGTCACCCTCAATATAGTTATTTACCTTCCATATAGTTATTTACCCTCCATATAGTTATTTACCCTCCATATAGTTATTTACCTTCCATATAGTTATTTACCTTCCATATAGTTATTTGCCGTCCGTATAATTCTTTACTGTCCATATAGTTATTTGCCGTCTATATTGTTCTTTACCCTCCATATAGCTATTTACCGTCCATATTGTTCTTTACCGTCCATATAGTTATTTGCCGTCCATATAGTTGTTTTACGTCCATATAGTTATTTACCTTCCACATAGTTTTTGACCTCTATATAGTTCGTTAACTTCCATATAGTTCTTTACCGTCCATATAGTTCTTTACCGTCCATATAGTCCAAACCTTGCTTCCTGTGACTTTTGGTTATTCCCTAAGTTCAAAGAAAACCTTAAAGACTGTCGTTATGAAACCATTCATGAAATATGAAAGAGGCCGTAACGAGGGTCATTAACACGCTCACACAAGGAGACGTCCATGTAGCCTTCCAGAATTTGTTGCAACGGTACAACAAGTACATTGTAGACGGACAAAATTACTTCTATGGGGACTAGATTTTCATGTATGTACTATCAATAGATGTGTCTATACGAAAAATTTCTAGAAACTTATTGAAGGCACCTCGGACATCAACAGGACATCTATCATAATTTTACCGATTTCACATTGCTCCCCGGTGAATAAATCCATTATTTGACAGAATCTAATCCAAACCATCAAACAGATGTACATATAATCCAATAGTGCAGCACTTGTCAAAAGGCAGTGCGCGAATGATATCGCACACATACATCACTCATAGTTCGTCTCTTGTCACGTTAAGAATTTTGCTTGAACGCACCATGACAGTTGTTCGGAGTTTTCCCTTTGTGCTGTTTCTTCTTTTATTTTTCTAACACACGCATTAAAAATTATAAATTCATTTTCACGGAAATTACAGCATTCACTTACACCAAACCTTTTGGGTCAAAAAGCAGGACTCTTGAGAAATGGCCGACATAGTTGAAAGCACTTTTTTTACTTATTATATCAATATTTATATCAATAAAATGTTGGTACCTATAATGGAATAGTGATACTTATACAATAAGTTTTTATACAATATTAATATTTATACTTACAATATTGATACTTATTTTACAATATTTATACATATTTTACAATATTGATACTTATTTTACAATATTTATACTTATTTTACATTAGTGATACCTTTACAATATTAATACTGGCTATATAGTATTGCCACTTATTATACAATGTAATACTTGTTATTCAATATTAATACGTATTATACAATATTTATATGTTTTATACAGTCTTATTTATTATCAGACAATATATATACACATGATTTAATAATATACCAATTCTACAAAAATTAATACTTATTATAAAATATTGATTCTTATACAATACTAATACTTATACATTATTGAAACTTATTTTATTACACAATATAAATACAGTATTTATAACATTATACAAAAATAATACTTATACATAATCATTACTTAGCAATATCAATATATATTATACAATATGGACATTATTAAATAGTAATGGATTTTATTCAGTATTAATACTTATTTTACAAAATTGACAGGTATTATACAATATTAATTCTTATTGTACACATGTTATACTTATTATAAAATATTAATACTTATACTAGTTTCATACGTATTAAACCGACTGATTACTTTTTATAAAATAGTTATTATTATTATTATTATTATTATTATTATTATTATTATTATTATTATTATAGAATATTAATACTTGTGCGACACTATCATCATCATATCTTATCGCAATAGAAATTAACCCATCGCATGGCGGTGCTGTTTGCCTCCTTAAGGTCTTGGTTTTAGCAATGAGGACCCAATCGGCAGTTTTCCCTAAGGTGGTGCATCGTTTGTATCTCTCCACATGGACATGAAGGTGAGGTGTCTAGGCCCCACTTGTGGAGATTGTCTTTTGTTTTGCCTACTTTGGCTCTGGCTCTATTTAGAGTCACCCATTTTTTTCTACCAAGGTTTGAACCCTGGGGAGTGCTTCTTTTGGGTCTGGTAGGGCTTCACTTTTATTCCTGCTGTTATAGTCTCGCCATCGTTCCATCCTATAGGAGGCGGCTTGCATGGGATCGTTTTCCTATATATTAATCAAGCTACTGTGAGATTTTAATCTTTGTCTCACTGATTGGTGGCCAAACAGTGAGTGCGACACTATTATTACTTTTTATTCAATATAAATACGTATTAGACATAATCATTACTTATTATACAATATTAATATATATTATACAATATTGACATCATCATCATCATAGAGTAACGGATTCTATTATTCAATATTAATACTTATTTTACAAATATGACATGTATTATACAAGATTAATATGTATCATACAATATTAATATGTATTATAAAATACTAATTATACAATGAAAATACTTATTATACACTATTGATACTTATTTTATGAATATGATTACTTATAATACAATATTATTACATAATACAATTATTATTATACAATATTAATACGTATTATACGATATTATTACTTATGCAATATTAATACGTGTTATTCTATATTATTACTTATTATACAATATAAATACTTATTTAACAATATTGTTTCTTATAAACCAATACTAATACTTGACATACAATATTGTTATTATTATACATAATTTATACTTATTATATAATATTAATACTTCTTATACAATATTGTTATTAATGTACAATATTAATACATATTATACAATATGATTCCATATCTTACAATATCAAACTTTTTTTTATACAGCATTGATATGATGGTACAATATTATTCTTATTATACAATATTTATCATAAAATATCGATATTATTTCATAATATTTATACTTATTATATAATGTTGATTCTTATTACACAATATTAATATTTTTATACAAAGGTATTACTTATATTTTATAAGATATTTTATACTTATATTTTATACAAAGATATTACTTATTTACGATATTAATATGTATAATGAAATATTAATACATGTTATACAACATTATTACTTATGATATATTTTTAATACTTGAAATACAATGTAATTACTCATTATACAATTTAATACTTATTATACAATAAGGTTTCTTATTATACAATATTTTTAATTATTATACAATATTATGTTTATTATATCATATTGATATTAATTATTAAATATTAATACTT
>NC_136487.1:154734664-154737164 GCF_053919585.1 Euprymna scolopes | reverse complement strand
GCTATCGCGCACAGAAATCAATTCTTCCATAACTACCAACGTAATAGATGCACTGAGACTAAAGCTGCTTTTAGGAACGCCAGCAACCACTGTAAAAGAGTAATAAAAAATGCAAGAGAGCTATATGCCCAGTCTGTTAAATCCAAAGTAGTTGATCAGCGGCTTGGTTCCCACCAGTTTTGGCAAATAACAAATAGGATCCTGAACAGAAGTGTGCGTTCCAAACCATTATCAATGGACCAGAGGTCATCTCGTAAGCATCAGACAAGGCCAAACTATTTTCCAAGAACTTTGCAGCTAATTCTACCCTATGCGACGAAGGCCATCAACTCCCCATATTTCCTCCTATAACACAGAACACGCTAGGTAGCATACAAATATATGTGCATGAGGTCGCCAAGCTAATGAAGAACCTTGATTCCAGTAAAGCAACTGGCCCTGACGGCATCCCAATTATAGTGTTAAAAAAGCTTCAACCAGAACTTGCTCTCATACTTACGAAACTGTTTAAGCATTGCCTTAAAGAGAAGTGGTTTCCGACACCCTGGAAAACCTCATCAGTGTGCCCTGTATTTAAGAATTCAGGTGATAAGTCATCTCCCAAGACCAATAAGCCTCCTGTGTGTTATGAGTAAGTTGCCGGAATCCATATTAAATAGAGAAATAGTAAACCAGCTCAATAGGAACAATCTGCTTAGTGACACACAATATGGTTTCCGTTCTGCAAGATCTACCGCAGATGTGCTGACGGTTATATCTCACAGGATTGGTGAATCTCTTGACACAGGCTTCCTTTCTAGGGCAATTGCTCTTGACATATCAAAGGTCTTCGACAAGGTATGGCATAATGGCCTACTTCACAAGATTTCCAGCTACGGTATAACTGGAAATGTTTTCTCAATCATTAAATCATTTCTCTCCGATAGGCTCATAAGAGTAGTGGTCGATGGACAAAAAACAGAGGCCTGAAGTATTAATGCTGGAGTCCCTCAAGGGTCAATCTTGGGTCCAACTCTCTTCCTGATCTACATCAATGACCTCCCTAAACACATACTTAAGTATTCGTTGACATCTATGCTGATGACACGACCATCTACGGCAACACATCAAAGGCTGTAAATGACAAAGTTCTCTCTGATTCTCTCTCCTCTGATCTCGAGCGCGTGGTTCAGTGGGGAAAGTCGTGGCTGGTTACCTTTAATGCATCTAAAACCAAACTCCTATCTTTACGCTCTGATCGCCATCTGGCATCAATTGAAATGGATGGCTCTCGTCTAGGTGAAGCCCTGTGTTTTGACAAGCTTCTGGGTTTTTCCTTTACTCCTGATCTGAAATGAAACACGTACATCGTCTGTTGCCAAGGTCGCTGGAAAGATGGCGGGATCCTTGTACCGCCCCAGAAGATATCTCACTACTGATGCAATTCTCTATGTAAAAGCCAAGTACGTCCAAGGATGGAATACTGCCGCCATATTTGGGTAGGTGCTGCTAAAAACAGCCTATCATGCCTTGACAGAGTACAAAATAGACTTCGTGGCTTAGTGGAGGATGCCCTTTTCTCTACCCTGCAACCTCTCTCCCACAGAAGAGACGTTGCGAGCCTATCCTTGTTTTATCGTTATTTCCATGGCAGGTGCTCGTCTGAACTCCAATATCTGGTCCCCCCTCGCCAATCTTTCACGAAAAACACCCGTCTAGCTGAATCCACTGTGAAAAATTTCCCCCACTCTCTATTTGTGCCTAAATCAAAACGTGGATTCCATGAACAAAGCTTCTTTCTTAGAACTGCATGCCTGTGGAACTCTGTTCCGTCTGCCTGCTTCCCACCTGACTACAACTTGCATGTCTTACAGTTCAACGTTAACACATTCCTAATTAACCGCCCCTTAAGAAACACTTCATCAAATCTCCACACTAACGTACTGTACTTGCAAAAAGCCTTATCCCTGATTGGCTTCCTGGCCTTGATAAGTGGTGACCACTGTTTACCGTTGCTTAAATCCTGTGATCATTTTTTATTATAATTTAACTATATATATATATATATATATATATATAGAGAGAGAGAGAGAGAGAGAGAGAGAGAGAGGAGAGAGCGAGAGAGAGAGACTTTGCTTCCTGTGACATTTGCATTTGGTTATTCCCTAAGCTCAAGAAAAAAACCTTATGAGACAATTGAGGAGATGAAAAAGGCTATGACGAATTGGACTAGAGTTTTATGCCCGTAGTAAAAAATGTTATGAAGCTTATTTAAGCACTTCGTATATCTATACCTAGTTTAAAATTATAATCGTAAAGGAGAAGTTCGAAACTGTAAACTGATATTAAGTTAAATTACGATTTTGTTTGAAATAAAGTCGACCTGGTTCAAATTCTGTAGAAGCAGCTCCCTTTTTATTTGATTTAAAATTATGTTATTTAATGCTCCAAAATAATATTCGATATCAGAAAATGACTTCTAATGTGTGAAACTTAATACAGCGCAGCTCCTTCCCAATTG
>NC_136487.1:154662164-154729664 GCF_053919585.1 Euprymna scolopes | reverse complement strand
TATTCATGGGGAAAATGGGGGAAATGATTATTCAATTATATTTTCCCTTTTATTTATACTAATCCTTTTAATTTATGAGGCTCGATGTAACTATTGTCTTCTAAAATTAATAAGTGCTTTTTCTTCTGATAGGTTAAGGGCGAAATAAATTAAATAATCGACATAATAATTACTTAAACGATTCTGCACTACGAAACAGGTTCTGGCAAAAATTGTGTATGTCAAAACACACACATACACACACACACTATATATATATATATATATATATATATATATATATATATATATATATATATACCAGCAGTGGGCGGCCGGTTTTGCCTGATCATAAAAACGATATTTTAATTTGTCCAGATTTCGTATATGTTATAATCGAGTCGGGATTTCAAAAGAAAAAAAGAAAATATTTGGGTACCATCACCTAGAATCGAAACCGAAAGCAACACAGTAGTATATAAATCTGGTGACGTTACCACTGTACCAACGTGACACGCATATGAGACGATAAAAATAAACTATAAGTATTAAATACACGATTAAAACCAGCACTCCAACTTTCAACGTAGACACCAACAACCATGTCTTCTTCTCCAGCATCACGGATCCTGGATATGACCTTAAACTATATCCGATGGTGAGGCCCCAGCTTGCGGGCTTTAGGGAGTGTGGAGCCACCCTTTAATTGCCATGGCTCCCAGGTTCACTCTGACCCGGAGTGGTAGTACATGTTAGGTACCAACTATGGGTTAAATAGAAACCGACTTGAAAAAAAAAAACAAAAAAAAAACATATATATATTCTATTAAAATTTTTTTTTCAAAATCACTGGATTCGGCATTAAATAACCCGAAAAGGGTTGATATGCCGTAAAACAACCAACCAACCAACCAACCAACCAACCGATAGCAGGGGTCTACGTTCAACCTTCCAGAGGTAGAAATCTAATTACAGGACACTAAACCAGACCTATTATTCTTAAGTGAAACTGGCATTGGACTGACTTTTTTGTCTAGATGAATTCGTAATTAAACGATACTCTGACATCAAAATCTGCCCCCACCCAAGATGGCCATGGGCATGGAATATGCGCCTACATTAGAGATAGCTATCCATGTGGTAGAAACATCTCCAGCGAAGACCCTAAATTACCCTATATGTGTTTATATTTGCCCTGTATCGCCCCCCACAACAGCGGAGTTATTATCTTTAAAAGCATATCTACGAAAATTGGACACATCCTGTTTGCTCATCCTTCGGCTAATATTCACGTCTATGGAGTCTTCAATGTACACACTGTGGAATGGTTAGCCCATTCAGACAAGACATATGATGAGGGGAGGTACTGTCATGATGTCTCCATTGGTTTTGCCTTAATTCAGATTGTTCACGGATTAACCCGTGTGCCTTACACTGACTGCCAGTTTGTAAGTCTCCTCGACCTTTTTCTCCGAACTTGACCTGAGCTATTTTCATCATCCGTTCTCTCTCCACTGGGATCTTCTGACCACTCGATTGTATTAGTTGAAATAAAAACAAAATTTGATGTATCCTTAGACGTACCTTTCGTACAGTATATCGATACACTGTGGCTGACTGGGATAGCTTCCGTACATTTATATTAGGTCTACTGTATTCCATGTTTAAAAAGAATGTCTAAAAAATGTCTAAAATTATATTAGATCTACTGCATTGCATGTTTAAAAAGACCTGACAGAATGGTTAATTGTAGGTATACACTGCTTCATATATTCCAGAAAAAAGTCTAGCAAAAACCTAACAGCCTGCCATGGCTCTCTCCAGAACGAGCTGCTGTCATTGCACACAGAAATCATTTTTTCCACTGCTTTCAACGTAATAGGTGTACTGAGACTAAAGCCGCTTTCAGGACTGCCAGCAACCACTGTAAAAACGTAATAAAGAACGCGAGAGAGTCGTATGCTCAGTCCGTTAAGTCTAAAGTATCTGAACAGCGGCTTGATTCCCACCAATTTTGGCAAATAGCAAACAGGATCCTGAACAGAAACGTGTGCTCTGTCCAAACTATCATCAATGGCTCTAAGGTAATCTCGTCAGAATCAGACAAAGCCAAACTCTTTGCCAAAAAACTTTGAAGCTATTCTACCCTATGCGACAAGGCTGTCAACCTCCCTGTATTTCCTCCTGTATCAGAAAACACACTATGCAACATACAAATATATGTGCGTAGTGTTGCTAAGCTAATCAAAAACCTTGATTCCTTAAAGCAACTGGCCCTGACGGCATTCCAATTATAATGCAGAAAAAGCTTATACTAGAACTAGCTTCCATACTTATGAAGCTGTTTAAGCGTTCTCTTAAGGAGAAATGCTTCCCAGCACTCCAGAAAACCCCATAAGTATGCCCTGTATTTCACAATTCAGGCGATAGGTCATCTCTCTCTTAGTACAGACCAATAATCTCATGTGCGTCATGAGTAAGCTGCTGGAATCTGTGTTAAATAGATAAGTAGTCAACCACCTTAGTAAAAAATGACCTTCTTAGTGACATGCAATATAATTTCCTTTCTGCTAGATATACAGCAGATGTGCTAATGGCTATATCTCATAGGATAAGCGAATCTCTCGGCGGAGGCTTCCTTTCTAGAATATATCAAAGGCATTTGATAGGGTATGGCGTAAAGGTCTACACAAGATTTCCAGCTACGGTATAGCTGGAAATATCTTCTTAATTATTAAATCATTTCTCTCTGATATGTTCATAAGTGTAATGGTTGATGGGCAGAAATCAGAAGCTCACAGTATTAATGCTGGAGCTCCTCAGTAGTCCATTCTGGGTTAAACTTTCTTCCTGATCTACATCAATGATCTCCCAAATCACATTCTAAGATCATTCGTAGACATTTATGCTGACGGCACTACCATCTATGGCAACACATCAAAGGTCGTAAATGGCCAAGTTCTCTCGATTTCTCTCCTCTGATTTTGATCACGTGATACAATGGGAAAAGAGGTGGCTGATTACTTTTAATGCTTCTAAAACCAAGCTTCTATCTTTACATCATCAACGTTCTGATCCCCATCTGGCATCAACTGAAATTAATGACCCTTGTCTTGGGGAGGCCCCCACTGCTGATGCAATTTTCAATCAATAAGAGCCAGGTGCGTCCAAGGATGGAGTACTGTTACCACATCTGGGCAGGAGCTAGTAGAAGCAGCTTATCCAACCTTGACAGAGTTAAGATAGACTTCGTAATCTAGTGGAGGATGCCATTATCTCTTTCCTGCAACCCCTTTTTCCACAAATGTCTCTGCTTTATCGTTATTTTCATGGAAAGTGCTCGTCTGAGTTCCAATCTATGGTCCCACCTCGCCAAACTTTCACGAAAAACACTCATCTAGTTGAAACTACTATCAATAATTTCCCCCATTCTTTATCTGTGCCTAAACCTAAACGTCGATTCCATGAACAAAGTTTCTTTCTTAGAACTGCACGCTTGTGGAACTGTCTTCCGTTTGCCTGCTTTCCAGCTGACTACAATTTGGATGTCTTCAAGTCTAACATAAACAAATTCTTGATGAGCCGTCCCCTTAAGTAATCCAATTTACCAAATTTCCACTACTAACGATTACTACGATATTGTCCCATTGACTACTGCTAAAAACGATTAAAAATCTTGCTATATGTCTGAATACACTTTATATAAAATTTTAAATGTTTAAACCCAAAATTTACTGAGTAATTTGGTAGAGACTGCAGAGGTTATTTTTTTAAAACTTTGATCCCAATTTGGAACCCTTAACATTTATTGTTTTGGGCTCGAATGAAATGAAAAATTCGATCCATGTCCAAATTGCCTACATCTAACATTTCAAGTGTTTAGACCGCAAATTGGTGCAATAGTTTGTTACAGTTTTCAAATGGCAAATCGTTGAGCTTTGACCCTTTAACAGCCAAACTTCTGGCCGAAAACTGATTAAAAAGATTTTCTCAAATCTCAATACCCCTTATGTCAAATCTCGAATCTGTAGATTGAAAAGTGACAGAGTAGTTTGGTAGGAAAATGTACACACACAGACAGACAATTTCACTTTTGACCCAAAAAACGGTCCCCAACTCTAATTAGTAAAGTGTACACAGGGCACGTTTTTTGGGGGGGCACCCTTTATATATATATATATATATATATATATATATATATATATATATATATATATATATATACATTAATGGCATAGCCATAGATCTAGATATATAAATTGATTGATTAATATAAACATATGGCGATATATATATATATATATATATATATATATATATATATATATATATGCATATCTCAGAAATGGTAATAAAATTTTAACCATTATATTATAATTTTCAAGAAGCCTGCAAATTTTTATGTAGTTTCGTCACATTGAATCAAAGATATGAGCATTTCAATATCCAATTTTGTTACGAGAGAGAGACAGACAGACAGAGAGAGCGAGAGAGAGAGAGAGAAACAGAGAGACAGACAGACTGACAGATAGACAGAGAGACTCCATTTTTTGGCACTTTTATAAGTTTCAATTTTCAGCGACTATTGACCAGAATTGAACAAATAAAGGCTCGTTGGAAAGGTAATGATATGAATGGTGTTGTTGGTTATGTGACATTTGGCCTTACCGTCTCACATTAATAGGGTCATATGTCATCCAGTGTCTTTGCCCTTTTTACAGTCATAAAATGTTTCAATCATAGTCATTTGTTTTCCTAGTTTTGCATATGAATTACAAAACATCTGATATTTCCCCCAAATGGCTTAATGGAAGGGAGACTAAAAATTGCTGGTTTCAAATGATCTGAAATAACAGCAAATGGAGATTTGATTCAAAATATTTCTCACATGTTATATACCCTCCACTTTTCCTTTTCATACATAAAGTAAATTTCACAGTGTATAAGAATCATTTGATACTAGAAACATTCATAATCGTACTCTATGTGCAAAGGAGGAGAGATATAACATACGAGAAATATTTGCAATCAAGTTTTCCCTTGTTGTTATTTTAGATCATTTGAAACCATAGCAGCCAGTTTTAGTCTCCCTCCATTAAGGCCAGAGGTTTGGGGGAAATGTGTGTGTGTGTATATATATATATATATATATATATATATATATATATATATATATATATATATATATATTATTATTATTATTATTATTATTATTATTATTATTATTATTATTATTACATTTTCACACCAAACGAGACACATTGCCACTTTGGTGTGGGGGGCTACAATCAGGGGCAACAACTACTGGGGTACTATGTTGGGATTTGGGCAGCAAGATGTCGGTTCACGTTACACTTGAATTTCAGCATGTCAGTACAGTTGGGGAAGCAGGGACCTGGAATGGAATTCCTGAGTTTAGCGGTTCTGGGGAAGAAACTACTGGAGTAGAAAGATCTTTTACATCTAGGGATCTCTACTGTGTAGGTGTAGGATTTAGCTGCCTGCCGGGTTTGTCGAGGGTGTCTACGTCGTGGAGGCACAAGTGTCTGCAGTTCGCCAGAGCATTCACCATTAAAATATATACATACATATATATATATATATATATATATATATATATATATATATATATATATATATATAATAGCATCAGACAAGATAATAATAAAAAAGCGATAATTAGAGGGAGTTATATGCTTTTTATACCAAAGTATTTCGAAGTTAAATGCTTCTCATCTGAAGAGAGGCAAGGCGGCTAAACTGCAAACATTTCAATGCGACATCAACCACAATATCTATCCATCTATCAATTTTTCTATCTCTCTCTCTATATATATGAGACGGCGAAAATGGCGGTATTTTTATTAATATATTTCTAAATTAATTTTTGCGGGTGTCATGTGCTACTAGGTGTTGGTAGATGGAGCTGTTAGGTGAAGACAGGTGACATGTAAGCCGGCGAGAAATATCAGTCTTAGTCATGTCGCTGTATGAGTTACTTTTGGAGATATATTCTCCTATTATGAAGTTTATGTTTTTTCCTTGTCTACAAGCAGGTTCATTTTGGATAGTGCTTCTTTGCATGTTTTTCAGCTTGTAGAACACATTATCGTAGGAGTGCTTCCCGGCTGATTACAACTAGGTCGTCATCAAATCCAATTTAAAAAATTCGTTTCTTAAAACGTTCCTTTAGTAATCAAACAGAGTTTACACTATTGATTAATGCTAATACCCACTTAGTGTTCATCAACTGTCGGGTGATAACGATCTCTTCTCATCCAAACTTATCCTCAAATAATTTTTGGCCTTGACAAGTCGGGACCCAATGTTAAAAATATTATTTAACAGTTAAAGAAAAATTAGAAATTCTATGCAACCACGTGCGTTTCCCATTCGCCAACAAATGCTGACCCCCCCCCAACGCCGTTTCCATGGTCTTCTTGTCATTCGTTTCTTTCTGTCAGTGTCGTTGTCTCTTTGTCGAGGGGGTACGCAGTGACTCACAAATATAGAGAAATCAATTCCAAACACAAACACGCGAATAATAGTGTCAAAATTGCAACGTTGACATTAAACTGTGCACTTATTGTCTCTTTAGATACACGACGGTCCTTATTCATGAAATTCTTTATTTGGACAATCAACTCTAGTGTTCTGACTTCCTTACTCCTTCCACACTTCTCATCATCCCTTACAGACTCTGCCTTTTTTTAATCTCTTATGCCACTCAAAACCTGATGCAAGATTCATGCAAGATAATCCAAAAGCAGTCTGAAGCATTCCATACGTTTCCGTGTCATTTTTTTCTAAGTTTAAAACAAAATTTTATTGCATATCGTTCTTCAAAAGTATCCCCATGTCTCGATTGCATTTTTGCAATTCACCAGCTGTGATAATCAGGCTTTAGTAGGGTGCATTCCAATTCCTGCTGTAGCTGTTCATCTGAACCCGAAATCATAAAAATTGGTCAGTCATCTCATAAGATGTATAGCAATAACATATAAATTTTTAAGAAATCCTACGACAATTTTAAATGCTTGTACAAAAAAGTCTGGAAACGTATTGGAGGCAGCTCGTATATAATCTGTGAAGACCTTGTTGCCTGTTTACGTAAGATCATTTCGTTCTGCTATGAGTCTAGACTGGCCTTCAACTGTCTCCATCTGTAACTGTTGTCAACCATCAAGTACATAAGAGTATTCGTAAACTGTTCGCAACTGTCGTAAACTGTCGCAAAACGTATTATCATTTCTAACTTCTAATTTTCTGGCTGACTCTTTGTCCCAATTGCTGTTCCATATTGATTAACAATTTGAGCTTTCTTTTGTGTGCGATGGTGAATAGCTTTCTTGCTATTGTCTTTCTATTAAGTTCGCTCTCTATAAACTTTGTTTTTATGACTTTTTTGTAGTTGTTTTTAAAAATAAAACCCTTAACAGTTCAGGAGGGTGTTGATGCAAATTTTTTTATAATATTTAGAGGATTTTCTTTCTATTTTCAGCGTCCAGATCCATTAACATATTAGTCTGTAAAGGCTGATATTTAACATCCTAAAGGACATTACAAGGTGGTCATTTAAAACAAGATGGAAGGTACAGATTGAGATCAAAGGGTTAGTATCTGTTTAATCAAATTTCATGTCCTATCCTTTGCGTTGGTATGCTTGAAGCATTTTTCCTGCAAGCTTTTAAAATCCCAAATGCCAATTACCATTTTAGTTATGAATGCGCATCCGTCCAAATAACGAGGACAATCTGATCTTCCTGGAATGATGATGGATAACATGCACTGAATTGTGAAGCAGGAGTTGCGCAATTCCTAACCACCTCTCTTCTAAATCGGAACTACTTGATTCCAGTAGCTAAAAGAAGTTCAAGACGATTGAAAACAATGCTGAAATAAACGGAGAACACATACAGCACATCCGATATTCGCAAATGGTCACTCATTTAAATAGTGATCAGACTCACTGATACGTTACTTCGATGATCTAAAAACAACTGGTGTGCCAATGCGATTATGCCCGTTTTAGTTATAAGAATATATACAAAATGAAAAGTGCATTTATTTCGTCGGACACTTCTTATCTAACGCTTAACAGCATCTCGTTCAATTTTTAAAGATAGGCCCAAGTAGCACTGAAGCTGAAAAATCAGACTTCAGACTATATATGTAGTTCTATCTAAACGATCAAACTGGTATTCTGCAGCATGGTTAATGTTATCAAATAACATTGAATCAAAAACATATTTGGAAACAATGGAATTCGTATTATTTAGATAATTCGAACTCAGTAACGAATACAATACAATCTACGGTGAGAATGGGCGCAAACCTATACATCCGAGATTACAGTCTCTCAGTATACATCACCTCTATATTTGTAGTCAAAGCGAAGCGGGTGATTCCTCTAATGTTCGTCTAGTCTGCCTTCGAAAGTATTGAGGGACACTGCAGTTACCAGTAATTCCGGCAGCTGGTTTCACACGTTCACCACACGTTGGGAGAAGAAGTGTGCTCGGACAAACCCAGCTGCCCCCTTCCGATATCACTGCTTATCCAAACACAAGCAATATCCACAGGTCCTATAATCTTGTTTCGAAGGAAACATCTTGCCCCATGCAGATATTTCAAGACTTAGATGGTATCCTTTCTCATTCGTCGGAACAACATAGTTCGAAGATCCAGTTGCTTCAGCCGCTCTATGAAGATTTCGTAACCCTCCTCTGCACCGTTTCTATAGTTCCAATGTCACGTGATCATTCTGATGTGGCATATTCTAGCTTTGGACATTTCAGCCCCTTATAGAAAGACAGGAACCTAACACAATCCATGTATATAAACGAACAATGACACATGCCAACTAAATTATTAGCCGCAGATGTTGTTTGAAGATTATGAGTCTGGAAACACAGACATGAGTCAATATGTACACTAGATCTTTTTATACTTCTGTGATTGCGAAAGAAGTCGTGCCCATCATGTACTCATACGGATCCTCCCGTTTTTTATCGAGGTGTAGTATATGACAATTGTTTGGGTGGAAAATCAACTGCCACTGTTGTGACCGTTAAAGTAGATTGACAATATCCGGTTGGAATTGCGAGCAGTCTGTATTTGAGTTAGTCTTGGCGTAAATATAAGTGTCATCTGCATAGATTTTAATGCCACAGTTAACAGTTTCTGTAGTATCGTTCATGAAGATTACAAACAGAAGTCACTTCAATATTGAGCCGTGAGGAATCCCACTGATCACATTCACCCAAAAAGACTCATTGCTGTCTACTGGGTAGGAAGAGTTTAATCCAATCTAGTGCAGCACCTTCGATACCATAGCTCATGATTTTCATGATAGGAGTCAAAGGCTTTTTGAAAGTCACAGTAATGCATACCAACTCCCTCATAATATTCAAGGAATGTTGTCCACTCTTCTAGGGATTCCAACAGCTGCTATGAATCTGTCATGCAGAAATCCATGCTGGTCTTTAGTGAATAAATAATTTGTGTTCATATGTTCTTTTTTCCCGAATAATCGATTCTAGAATTTTTTACAATAAAGAGGAGAAGCTGACAGGTTTCTAATATGAAAGCAAATGACGGCTTTGATAAAAATTGGAGATACATGTGTTATCTTTCACTCGGCTGGAAGCTTTCCATCATCAAGTTATATGTTGAAATAATTGTTAAAGGCAGATTATTAGCTTCAGACAACAATTTGTAGTGATTCTGATAAATATGATGAGTATGATTTCATAGATATCATTCAATATGAGAACAATCCAAATAAAACGTTTATATTCTTATCTAATATATAAAATTATCTTGTTCACTTTTTAAGACGGTTAATGTAGTGAAAAAGCATCAGATCCAATACAAAAATTTGGAAAAATCCGAAGTTAGTTTACGTCGAAATTTCGACGTTGATTTAACTTGACAATATTGTTGGACTTGATTGGCTTTAATATGGACCCAGTAGTGACTCTCTACAATAAACTATATCGCTTCATTTTCTTTATTCATCTCTTTTAAACTTGTCTTTTTTTTTCTTTTATATGTTTTTTTTTTCATTTTCTTGTATCTACTTTTATTTTTTCTTCGATTCACTTTTCGATTGTTCGTATCTTTTGGGGGTTCATTTCTTTAATTTTAGTTTAATTCCATCTTGCTTGCATGATTTCTTTTTTCTTGGTTTCTTTCTTGCTTGCTTTAGTGTTTTCTTTCTTTTAATTTGTTTTTTTTCACCTCCTATATTTATTTTTTTCATTCGTTCATTTTTGTTCTTTTATTGTCTGTTATTAAATCACTGAGCTTTGTTTTAGTTCCTTTTTCGCTCTTTGATTCATATATAATTCAACTTGTTTCTATTTATTTCTTTATTTCTTTTTTTATTTGTTTATTTTTCAGCATTTACTATTTTCTTATTTTCACTCATTTTCTTTTTTCTTTTCCTCTTTTCTTTTCCTCTTTTCTTTTCTCTTTTCTTTTCCACTTTTCTTTTCTCTTTTCTTTTCTCTTTTCTTTTCGTCTTTTCTTTTTCCTTTTCTTTCTCCTTTTCTTTTCTCTTTTCTTTTCTTTTTCTTTTCCTCTTTACTTTTCCGCTTTTCTTTTCCTCTTTTGTTTTTCATTTCTTTTCTTTTTTCTTTCTTCTTTTCTCTTCTCTTTCCTTTTCTCTTTTCTTTTCTCTTTCCTTTTTCTTTTTTCTTTTCTTTTTTCTTTTCTTTTTCTTTTCCTCTTTTCTTTTCCTCTTTTGTTTTTTTTTCTTTTCTCTTTTCTTTTTTCTTGTCGGCTTTTCTTTCTCCTTTTCTTTTTATCTTCTTTTTACTTTTCTTTTCTTTTTTCTTTTCCTCTTTACTTTTACCTTTTCTTTTTCTTTTCTTTTTTCTTTTCTTTTCCTCTTTTTTCATCTTTTTTCTTTTCCTCTTTTCTTTTCTTCTTTTCTTCTACCTTTTCTTTTTTCTTTTCCTCTTTTATTTTCTCTTTTCTTTTCCTCTTTTCTGTTTTCTTATCTTTTTTCTTTTCTTTTCTTTTTTCTTTTACTCTTTTTCTTTTCTTTTTCTTTTACTCTTTTTCTTTTCTTTTTCTTTTCCTCGTTTCTTTTTCTCTTTTCTTTTCCTCTTTTCTTTTTTCTTTCCTTTTTTTCTTTTTCTTTTCTTTTCCTCTTTACTTTCTTCTTATTTTTTCTTTTCTTGTTTTCCTTTTTATTAATTTTCCCCTTTATTTAATTAATTTTATTTTTGCTTCTACATCTTTTAGTTACTCTTTCTTTGTTTCTTTTATTTCTTGTTTCTTCGTATTTTTTCTTTCTTTCTTTAATTCTTAGTGACTGCTTTATTTTTCATTATTCTATCTTTTAATTCACTGTTTCCTGCCTTTTTTATTTAGTTCTTCCTTTCGTTTCTTTTTTAGTTAACTCTTTCTTTTTTCATTCATTTCTTTTATTTAATTATTTATTTCCTCCATTCTTTGTATCTATTTTGTTTCTTTCAATTTTTGTTACAATTTCTTCATTGTTTCAAATTTATTTCCGCTTTTTTTTGTTATTTTCTTTCGTTTTCTACTTTTTTCATTCATTTTCACTTACTATTCATTATTCCATTCATCTATTTCTTTATTTGTATATGCATTTCCTTTTCTTTATTTTCTTCCCTTTTGTTTCATTTTTTGTTTGTATAATAAAATCATTTATGTATACCTTTCTTTTTTTTTCTTTTTTATTTATTAATTCGCTTTTAATCTTTTATTTTATCCTTTTCATTTAATTAGGATTATTTTTACATTTTTTTTAGTTACTCCTTTCTCTTTTTGTTTTATTTCTTTCTTATATTAATATTAAATTAGTCCACTTTTCTGTATTTCTTTTCTTTCTGTTTTATTTCTTTCTATCTTTCTTTTTCTTATACTAGCATGGGTGCCCGGGTGTACAGAGGTGTATGATGAGAAAAAAATGGTCAATTTTTTAAAACTTGACCACTATTATGACCCCTTAACATTTATGTATGAAATGAAGTTATTAAGTTAGATCCATGTCCAAGAAACCTATATCTAAACTTTCAAGTGTTTAAACCCAAAATTGTCGGAGGAGTTTGGTAGAGTTCTCAAAGATCAAATCGTTGAACTTTGACCCCTTAACAGCCAAATTTCTGGCCGAAAACCAATCACATAGATTTTCTCAAATCTCAGTACCCTGTATATCAAATTTTGAGTCTTTAGACTAAAAATTGATAGAGTTATTGCGTAGGGAAATGCACACACAGACAGACAGACATATAGATAGATAGATAGATAGATAGATTAACAAAAATATATACGTACACATGAATATATATGGAAACAATAGGGTGTGACATGTAAGCTTTTTACGCAAATATTATGCAAGTATAAATCATGTAAGATTATCTGCATGAATATAATTACACGTAATAGTTAACTAAAGATGATTATCCCATAAGAAAATCGAAAAAACTAATAGGGAATTAATTAAAATGAATATTTAAAAGAATATGCAAATTAACTAGATCTTTTGCAGATGAATTCAATTCCATGACCCATATATAACAAAATTGTATTTTCCTTTTAAATAAATGGAAAAGAGGGTTTTTAATATGAATATCGATACACACAAAAGAAAACCGAATTTATAGGAATAATAGATAGATAGATAGATTACTCCACCTTTTTTTATTTATTTCCCTCTGTATTTCATTCTTCCTTCTATTATATAATTTCTTATTTTTAATAATTTATGCCATTTTTTTTATATAATTCTCTATTTCCCTCGCTCGTTTTAATTTCGTTTTCATTTCCTTCAATTTTAACAATTTCTTCGATTTTATTTTTATTTCCATTCTTTCTTTCATTCATTTTTAGTTTATTCACATCTTTTATTGAATTCTTTATTTTTATTTCTTCGAATAGTTTATTTCTCATTTTATTTTTTCGTTACTCCTTCTTCTGATTCATTTCCTACTTTTTTTTAAATCTTTTTTTTTTAATTTTCATTTCTTCTACTTATTTATTTATTTATTCTTTCTTTTTATTTTTCTCATTTATTTCCTTCAATTTTTTAGTTCAATTTTTATGCTCGTTCCTCTTCTATTTTATTTATTTATTTTTATTTTCTTACTTTTTTATTTATTCATATTTTTCGTTTATTTAATTTCTTTTTCCTTGTTTCGTATTTTTTCTCTTACTTTTATTCTTTCATTTTTATTTATTTCTTCATTTTCTTCTTTTTTATATCTTTATTGTTTTCATTTTTAGTTACTTTCATTTTATTATTTATTGTTCCATTCGTGTGGCTTAATTTTGTTTTCTGGTTACTTTATTTAATATATTATTTACTTCATTCTTGGTTCACCTTTTTGATGTTTATTTTCTTTCATTTATTAATTTTCCTTTTTTTTACTTTATGATTCCCCCGTTTTTAAATTTATTGCACATTCTTTTCATTCCTTAATTCCAACTTCCATATTTTATATATTTCAATGTTTATTTTTGTATTTCATCCGCTATTTTCGTTATTAATTCTCCACTTATTTTATTGTTGTCTGTCTTTATTTCTATTTTATTATTAATTTCCTAGTTACTTTAACTGTTTTTATTCTTTATTTCTATTCTATTATTAATTTCGTACTTACTTTCACAGTTTTATATTTTTTTATTTCTATTTTCGTTATTAATTCTCCACTTATTTTATTGTTGTCTGTCTTTATTTCTATTTTATTATTAATTTCCTAGTTACTTTAACTGTTTTTATTCTTTATTTCTATTCTATTATTAATTTCGTACTTACTTTCACAGTTTTATATTTTTTCATTTCTATTTTCGTTATTAATTCTCCACTTATTTTATTGTTGTCTGTCTTTATTTCTATTTTATTATTAATTTCCTAGTTACTTTAACTGTTTTTATTCTTTATTTCTATTTTATTATTAATTTCCTACTTACTCTCACTGTTTTTATTTTTATTTCTATTTTATTATCAATTTCCTACATATTTTCACTGTTTTTATTCTTTATTTTTATTCTATTATTAATTTCCTACTTACTCTCACTGTTTTTATTTTTATTTCTATTTTATTATTAATTTCCTACATATTTTCACTGTTTTTATTCTTTATTTTTATTCTATTATTAATTTCCTACTTACTCTCACTGTTTTTATTTTTATTTCTATTTTATTATTAATTTCCTACATATTTTCACTGTTTTTATTCTTTATTTCTATTCTATTATTAATTTCCTACTTACTCTCACTGTTTTTATTTTTATTTCAATTTTATTATTAATTTCCTACTTATTTTCACTGTTTTTATTCTTTATTTCTATTCTATTATTAATTTCCTACTTACTCTCACTGTTTTTATTTTTATTTCTATTTTATTATTAATTTCCTACATATTTTCACTGTTTTTATTCTTTATTTCTATTCTATTATTAATTTCCTACTTACTCTCACTGTTTTTATTTTTATTTCTTTTTTATTATTAATTTCCTACTTATTTTCACTGTTTTTATTCTTTATTTCTATTCTATTATTAATTTCTTACTTATTTTCACAGTTTTATATTTTTACTTTCTATTTTATTATTAATTTCCTCCATACTTTCACTGTTTTATATTTTTTATTTCTATTTTATTATAAAGTTCCTAGTTACTTTAACTGTTTTTATTCTTTATTTTTATATTGTTATTAACTTACTACGTTACTTTTTTAAATCTTTTTTTATTCAATTTTCACCCCAAACAAGGCACAACGCCACTTTGAAGCAGGGGGCTACTATTAGAGACCTAATTAGCGGGGTCATTATGAAGGGAGATGAGTAGAAAGATGTGTGTTAACATTACACTTGAACTTCTGCATATCATTGCAGTTGGTAAAGCAGAATCCCGGAAGGGAGTTCCAAAGACCCGCAGTTCTGGGGAAGAAACTATTGGAGTAAAAGGCTTTCTTGCACCTAGGGATCTCTACTGTAAAGGGATGAGACTTAGTAGCTTGTCGGGTTTGTCGGGGGTAGTTACGTCGGGGAGGTACAAGTGTTTGCAGTTCGTCAGAGAATTCACCATTAAAGTATTTGTAGAACAGGCAGAGGGATGCAACATCTCGTCGATGGGACCGAGGCTGAAGCCTAGATGACAGTTCAGGACCTATCAGGTTGGCGACTCTCTTTTGAACCCTGTCCAGGAGCGCGAGACAAGCAGCAGATGCACCAGCCCAGATGTGACAACAGTACTCCATACATGGGCGAATGGTTGCCTTATAGAGGTATAGGATATTGTCAGGCGTAAGTAGTTTTCTAGCACGGTAGAGGGAGCCAACCTTCCTTGCAGCAGCCTTGGCAATGCTCTCAATGTATCTATTCCAGTTCATATTCCCTGTAAACGTTAGGCCGAGGAGTTTAAAAGAAGTACTTTCAGGCAATATGTTCTTGGCCATTACTATTGGTGGCAGAGAAGGTTTCTTGTAGTTATTGAAGGAAACAAGCTTACTCTTAGCAGCATTGAATGTGACCAACCATTTTTGTCCCCATTCCACTACGGATTGGAGGTCATCCTCTAGTGTTTCTGCCATTTTCTTGGATATGTGTTCATTTGTTTTCCCCTCATATCTGTTATAGAGAGTGGTGTCATCGGCAAATATACCCATCTCCGAAACAATTTTATCAGGGAGGTCATTTATGAATATCAGGAATAATAGAGGTCCAAGGATAGACCCCTCAGGTACTCCCGCATTTATGTCATATTGTTTGGATGTACGGCCGTCGAGGACAACTTTGCTTTTTCTATTACTTAAGAAGGATTTAATTACATTATGAATTCTTCCAGTGATTTCATATGATCTAATTTTCCTTAGAAGACCATCGTGCCATACCCTGTCAAAAGCCTTAGATATATCAAGGGCCATCGCTCTACCCTCCCCTGTTTTATCCAATGAACGGTATATACGTTCAGAAACTACAGTTAAGATATCTGCTTTTGAACGGGCTTGCCTGAATCCATATTGTTTGTCAGTCAGGAGTTTAGCAGCTGTTAGGTGCTGGACTAGGGCTTGATTAACTAAAGATTCAAATATTTTAGCGAAAAGCGGGAGGAGGCTAATGAGGCGATAATTTAGTGGGTCAGTTCTTTCACCAGAATTCTTGAAGACTGGTACCACAGAGGCGGTTTTCCAGCAGTCGGGAAAACAAGATTCGTTAAGGCATTTATTGTAAAGTTTGGACAGAACGTTACTATTTTAGTTTTATACGTACTCTCATTAGTTCATGTTTTTCTCATTTCTATTTTAACTAGCATGGGTGCCCGGCGTTGCCCGGGTGTCTGGAGGTGTATGCTGAGTAAAACAACAAAAAAACGGTAAATTATTTTAACTTTGACCCTATTATGACCCCTTAACATTTATTGTTTTGGGCTCAAATCGAGTTATTAAGTTAGATCCATGTCCAAGGAACCTCTATCTAAAATTTCAAGTGTTTAGACCGAAAATGGTCGGAGGAGTTTTGTAGAGTTCTCAAAGGTCAAATCGTTGAACTTTGACCCCTTAACAGCCAAATTACTTGTCGAAAACTGATCACATAGATTTTCCCAAATCTCAGTACCCTGTATATCAAATTTCGAGTCTGTAGACTTAAAATTGGCAGAGTTATTGCGTGGGGAAATGTACACAGACACACAGACAGACAGACAGACAGACAGACAGACACGTTCACATTTATAGATATATAGATTAATTTTCTTCGATTATTTTATATTCTTCATTTTTATTTTTTATTTTCTACTTACTTTCATCGTCTTAATTCTTATTTCCTATTTATTAATTACCTATTACCTTTCATTGCTTTATCCGTATTAATATTTTATTAATTTCCTATTTATTAATTACCTATTACCTTTCATTGCTTTATCCTTATTAATATTTTATTAATTTCCTATTTATTAATTACCTATTACCTTACATTGCTTTATCCTTATTAATATTTTATTAATTTCCTATTTATTAATTACCTATTACCTTTCATTGCTTTATCCTTATTAATATTTTATTAATTTCCTATTTATTTTCATCGTTTTATATTCTTTATTTCTATTTTAAATTTTTTCTTATTATGACTTGAATTAATTTCATACGTCATTGTTTATTATTACTTATTACCCACATTTTATTCTTTAATTTCATTATTTCTTTTTATGGACTTTCTTTTTTTTTTAAATTTATTTCCTACATGTTCAACTTATAATTTAATTTCACAATTATTTTTTCTTTTGATTTTTATTTATTTCATTCGTCCGTTGGTTCTCTTTCTTACTAAATCATTTTTTTTAATTGTTTCCGAAATTTTTATTGAGACATTTTTACTGGATGAATAATTTCTTTTATCCTTTATTTCCTTCTGTTTTTTTTATTTCTCCTTCGGTTTCTGTTTTATTTCCCTCTGTTTATTAATTTCTCCATTTCTGTTACATTTATTTCTCCGTTTATTTTTATGTTTTCCATTTACTTCGTTTGGCCTTGCTCATAACTTTATCATTATTTCTGTTATTCTTTAGTATATGTCATTTTTATATTTTCTTTTCTTTTTTAAATTTTCACATTGTTTACATTATTTCTCTTTCTTATATTTTATTTTTATGTTTTATTTTTATGTTTTTATTTTTATGTTTTATTTTTTTATGTTTTATTTTTGTGTTTTACTTTGTTTTTTTATGCTTTTTTATGTTTTTATTTTTATGTTTTATTTTTTTGTTTTATTTTTTATTTTTTTGTTTTATTTTTATGCTTTATTTTATGCTTTATTTTTATGTTTTATTTTTATGTTTTTATTTTTATGTTCTATGTTTTTGTTTTATATTTATGTTTTATTTTTTGTTTTATTTTTGTGTTTTATTTTATGTTTTATTTTTATGTTTTATTTTATGCTTTATTTTTATGTTTTATTTTTATGTTTTTATTTTATTTTTTATGTTTATGTTTTATTTTTATGTTTTATTTTTATTTTTTATTTTATGTTTATTTTTTTGTTTTATTTTTGTGTTTTATTTTTATGTTTTATTTTATGTTTTATTGTATTTTTTTATTTTTATGTTTTATTTTTATGTTTTATTTTTATGTTTTATTTTTATGTTTCATTCTTATGTTTTATTTTAATTTTTATTTTTATGTTTCTTGTGTTTTATTTTTATGTTTTTTATGTTTTATTTTTATATTTTATGTTTATGTTTTATTTTTATGTTTTATTTCAATTTTTATTTTTTGTTTTATTTTATATTTTATTTTTATGCTTTATTTTTATGTTTTATTTTTATGTTTTGTTTTTGTATTTTATTTTTATGTTTTTCATGTTATTTTCTATGTTTTATTTTTATGTTATTTTTATATTATTTTCTATGTTATATTTATATGCCTCATTTTATGTTTTATTGTTATGTTTAATTCAATGTTTTATTTTTATGTTTCATGTTTATTTTTTATTTTTATGTTTTTGCTTTTATGTTTTATTGTATGTTTTATTTTTATGTTTTATTTTTATGTTTTATTTTTATGTTATTTTTTTATGTTTTATTTTTTGTTTTTTTTGTTTTTTATTTTTATGTTTTATTTTTATGTTTTATTTTTATGTTTTATTTTATATTTTATTTTTATATTTTATTTTTATGTTTTATTTTATGTTTTATTTTATTTTATATTTTTGTGTTTTATTTTTTTATTTTATTTTTATGTTATTTTTTATGTTTTATTGTATGTTTTATTTTTGTGTTTTTGTTTTTTATTTTATATTATATTTTATGTTTTATTTTTATGCTTCATTTTATGTTTTATTTAATGTTTTATTCAATTTTTTATGTTTGTGTTTTATTTTTGTGTTATATTTTTATGTTTTATTTTTATGTTTTATTTTTATGTTTCATTTCCTACATTTTTGTAATTGCCTCATTTCTTTTATATTATTTCTCTCTTTTTCTATTTGTTTTCATTTGTATGTTTTATTTACTTCTTTTTTAACTATCTCACTTTTTTACATTATTTCTCTCTTTCTTGTCATGCCTTTTTAATGTTATATTTTGTTATTTATTTAATTTCCACCTTTTTTTCACATTTATTTCTCTCTTTCTTGTTATGCCTTTTTAATGTTATATTTTCTTATTTATTTCATTTCCTCATTTTTTTCACATTTATTTCTCTCTTTCTTGTTATGCCTTTTTAATGTTATATTTACTTGTTTATTTTTTTTCCTCATTTTTTTCACATTTATTTCTCTCTTTCTTGTTATGCCTTTTTAATGTTATATTTTCTTATTTATTTAATTTCCTCCTTTTTTTACATTTATTTCTCTCTTTCTTGTTACCCTTTTTAATGTTATATTTACTTGTTTATTAAATTTCCTCATTTTTTTCACATTTATTTCTCTCTTTCTAGTTACCCCTTTTTAATGTTATATTTACTTATTTAATTAATTTCTTCAAAAGTTTACATTTATTTCTCTCTTTCTTATTATGCCTTTTTAATGTTATATTTATTATTTATTTAATCTCCTACTTTTTTCACATTTATTTCTCTTTTTCTTGTTATGCCTTTTTATGTTATATTTACTTATTTATTTAATTCCCTCTTTTTTTTACATTTATTTCTCTCTTTCTTGTTATGCCTTTTTAATGTTATATTTACTTGTTTATTTAATTTCCTCATTTTTTTTCACATTTATTTCTCTTTTTCTAGTTACCCTTTTTTATGTTATATTTACTTATTTATTTAATTTCCTCATTTTTTATATTTATTTCTCTCTTTCTTGTTTTGCCTGTTTTATGTTAGATTTACTTGTTTATTTAATTTCCTCATTTTTTTCACATTTATTTCTCTCTTTCTAGTTACTCCTTTTTAATGTTATATTTACTTATTTAATTAATTTCTTCAAAATTTTACATTTATTTCTCTCTTTCTTGTTTTGCCTGTTTTATGTTATATTTACTTGTTTATTTAATTTCCTCATTTTTTTTCACATTTATTTCTCTCTTTCTAGTTTCCCCTTTTTAATATTATATTTATTTAATAAATTTCTCCAAAATTTTACATTTATTTCTCTCTTTCTTGTTATGCCTTTTTAATGTTATATTTACGTATTTATTTAATTTCCTCTTTTTAAAATTTATTTCTCTCTTTCTTGTTATGTCTTTTTATGTTATATTTACTTGTTTATTTAATTTCGTCCTTTTTTTACATTTATTTCTCTTTTTCTTGTTATGCCTTTTTAATGTTATATTTACTTATTTATTTTATTTCCACATTTTTAAAATTCATTTTTCTCTTTCTTGTTATGCATTTTTAATGTTATATTTACTTATTTATTTAATTTCCTTACTTTGTATTACATTTATTTCTCTCTTTCTTGTTATGCCTTTTTAATGTTATATGTACTTTTTTATTTAATTTCCTTCTTTTTTTTACATTTATTTCTCTCTTTCTTGTTATGCCTTTTTATGTTATATTTACTTGTTTATTTAATTTCCTCACTTTGTATTACATTTATTTCTCTCTTTCTTGTTATGCCTTTTTAATGTTATATTTACGTATTTATTTAATTTCCACATTTTTTAAATTTATTTCTCTCTTTCTTGTTATGCCTTTTTAATGTTATATTTACTTATTTATTAAATTTCCTCCTTTTTTACATTTATTTCTCTCTTTCTTGTTATGCCTTTTTAATGTTATATTTACTTTTTATTTAATTTCCTCATTTTTTTCACATTTATTTCTCTCTTTCTTGTTATGTCTTTTTAATGTTATATTTACTTATTTATTTAAGTTCCTCCTTTTTTACATTTATTTCTCTCTGTCTTGTTTTGCCTTTTTAATGTTATATTGTCTTATTTATTTAATTTCCTCATTTTTTTCACATTTATTTCTCTCTTTCTTGTTATGCCTTTTTAATGTTATATTTACTTGTTTATTTAATTTCCTCATTTTTGTCACATTTATTTCTCTCTTTCTTGTTACCCTTTTTATGTTATATTTACTTATTTATTTAATTTCCTCATTTTTATATTTATTTCTCTCTTTCTTGTTATGCCTTTTTAATGTTATATTTTCTTATTTATTTAATTTCCACCTTTTTTACATTTATTTCTCTTTTTCTTGTTATACCTTTTTAATGTTATATGTACTTGTTTATTTAATTTCCTCATTTTTTTTCACATTTATTTCTCTCATTCTAGTTACCCTTTTTTATGTTATATTTACTTATTTATTTAATTTCCTAATTTTTTATATTTATTTCTCTCTTTCTTGTTTTGCCTGTTTAATGTTATATTTACTTGTTTATTTAATTTTCCTCATTTTTTCACATTTATTACTCTCTTTCTAGTTTCCCCTTTTTAATATTATATTTATTTAATTAATTTCTTCAAAATTTTACATTTATTTCTCTCTTTCTTGTTATGCCTTTTTAATGTTATATTTATTATTTATTTAATTTCCTCCTTTTTCACATTTATTTCTCTCTGTCTTGTTATGCCTTTTTAATGTTATATTTACTTATTTATTTAATTTCCTTCTTTTTTGCATTTATTTCTTCCTTCTTGTTATGCTTTTTAATGTTATATTTACTTATTTATTTAATTTCCTCCTTTTTTACATTTATGTCTCTCTTTCCTGTCATGCCTTTTTATGTTATATTTACTTGTTTATTTAATTTCCTCCTTTTTTTACATTTATTTCTCTCTTACTTGTTACACCTTTTTAATGTTATATTTACGTATTTATTTAATTTCCTCTTTTTTACATTTATTTCTCTCTTTCTTATTATGTCTTTTTATGTTATATTTACTTGTTTATTTAATTTCCTCCTTTTTTACATTTATTTCTCTTTTTCTTGTTATGCCTTTTTAATGTTATATGTACTTATTTATTTAATTTCCACATTTTTAAAATTCATTTTTCTCTTTCTTGTTATGCCTTTTTAATGTTATATTTACTTGTATATTTTTTGTCCTCATTTTTTTCACATTTATTTCTCTCTTTCTAGTTACCGTTTTTTATGTTATATTTACTTATTTATTTAATTTCCTCATTTTTCATATTTATTTCTCTCTTTCTTGTTATGCCTTTTTAATGTTATATTTTCTTATTTATTTAATTTCCACCTTTTTTTACATTTATTTCTCTCTTTCTTGTTATGCCTTTTTAATGTTATATTTTCTTGTTTATTTAATTTCCTAATTTTTTTCACATTTATTTATCTCTTTCTAGTTACCCTTTTTTATGTTATATTTTCTTATTTATTTAATTTCCACCTTTTTTTACATTTATTTCTCTTTTTCTTGTTATGCCTTTTTAATGTTATATTTACTTGTTTATTTAATTTCCTCATTTTTTTCACATTTATTTATCTCTTTCTAGTTACCCTTTTTTATGTTATATTTACTTATTTATTTAATTTCCTCATTTTTTATATTTATTTCTCTCTTTCTTGTTTTGCCTGTTTAATGTTATATTTACTTGTTTATTTAATTTTCCTCATTTTTTTCACATTTATTTCTCTCTTTCTAGTTTCCCCTTTTTAATATTATATTTATTTAATTAATTTCTTCAAAATTTTACATTTATTTCTCTCTTTCTTGTTATGCCTTTTTAATGTTATATTTACTTATTTATTAAATTTCCTCCTTTTGCACATTTATTTCTCTTTTTCTTGTTATGCCTTTTTAATGTTATATTTACTTATTTATTTAATTTCCTTCTTTTTTGCATTTATTTCTCTCCTTCGTGTTATGCTTTTTAATGTTATATTTACTTATTTATTTAATTTCCTCCTTTTTTACATTTATGTCTCTCTTTCCTGTCATGCCTTTTTATGTTATATTTACTTGTTTATTTAATTTCCTCCTTTTTTTACATTTATTTCTCTCTTTCTTGTTACGCCTTTTTAATGTTATATTTACGTATTTATTTAATTTCCTCTGTTTTACATTTATTTCTCTCTTTCTTGTTATGTCTTTTTATGTTATATTTACTTTTTTATTTAATTTCGCCTTTTTTTACATTTATTTCTCTTTTTTTTGTTATGCCTTTTTAATGTTATATTTACTTATTTATTTAATTTCCACATTTTTAAAATTCATTTCTCTCTTTCTTGTTATGCCTTTTTAATGTTATATTTACTTATTTATTTAATTTCCTCACTTTGTATTACATTTATTTCTCTCTTTCTTGTTATGCCTTTTTAATGTTATATTTACTTATTTATTTAATTTCCCCCTTTTTTGCATTTATTTCTCTCCTTCTTGTTATGCCTTTTTAATGTTATATGTACTTATTTATTTAATTTCATCTTTTTTTACATTTATTTCTCTCTTTCTTGTTATGCCTTTAGTATGTTATATTTACTTGTTTATTTAATTTCCTCCTTTTTTACATTTATTTCTCTCTTTCTTGTTACGCCTTTTTAATGTTATATTTACGTATTTATTTAATTTCCTCATTTTTAGAATTTATTTCTCTCTTTCTTGTTATGCCTTTTTAATGTTATATTTACTTATTTATTTAATTTCCTCCTTTTTTACATTTATTTCTCTCTTTCTTGTTATGTCTTTTTATGTTATATTTACTTGTTTATTTAATTTCCTCCTTTTTTACATTTATTTCTCTCTTTTTTGTTTTGCCTTTTTAATGTTATATTTACGTATTTATTTAATTTCCTCATTTTTTGAATTTATTTCTCTCTTTCTTGTTTTGCCTTTTTAATGTTATACTTACTTATTTATTTAATTTCCTCAATTTTAAAATATTTTTCTCTCTTTCTTGTTATGCCTTTTTAATGTTGTATTTACTTATTTATTTAATTTCCTCGTTTTTTTTAACATTTATTTCCCGCACTGTCATTATTAGCTCTAAGCACTTTCAAGTGCTTTAATTTTGATTGTACATGAAAGGGCTTCAGAGTGTATGAGGATTCAACCACTATCGAAGAATTCCCTTGTGGCTCTCACAGAATAAAAAATCTAGTCATCCGGTACAAAATATTTCTATCTTTAGGTAGCGTAAGAACTAAATATATATTTATTGTTTTGTATAATAGATACCCATTTCAAATATTTAGAACCAGAACGGTTAGACTAGAGTATCTCCACATCCATCTTTTTAAATCGGTTCGACTTAATTTCTGTAATTTATTGTTCTTTTTATTTTTTTCTCTTTTTCTCTTTTTTGATTGTTAATTCATTTTCTTTCAATCACACAAGCAGCAAAATCCCACCCTTCACCCGCGGATCTCTCGCTACTTAACTCCTCAATGTTCACTGTTAGACATGATCCAAAATAGTACCCTGTACATTTTCAATGGCAATACACCTTGCTTGAGTTTTAAAATGTATATATATATATATATATATATATATATATATATATATATATATATATATAAAGCTGAATATCTGTGTGTGTGTGCGTGTGTGGGTGCGCGCGTGTGTGTGTGGTGCCTGGTCACGAATAGGCACCTATATGGTTGACTATTTAAAAAAAAACTGATTACATATAATGATAGAAAATGTATCGATACATAGGAATGGGTATGTTTGATCTGGCAGAACGGTGGTTCATTAAAATTGTGGGGTCTGTGTTCGCTCTTGGTCTACAAAGTATGGAAATAAAAAAAATTTAAAAATTAAAAAAAAACGTTTACAAGTGTTTTTGATATAGATGTGAATAAGAATACTTGCAAGTTTACTAAATAAATAAATATGTTACAGATCGTTCATATCTTTCTTTTCTCTTTCTTGTTTTTCTTCGAGATATGACATTAAATGTAACTGTTTCTCTTCCATCTGTTTTTTATTGTCAGTTGCATTTTGTCATTTTGTTTCCGCATTGTCAATTGTTTTCTGAACCTTTTTTCAAGTTCTAATTGTTGACTCTGTTGGAATCTCACCATTTTGGAAAATCGTCCATTTTTTTTTTTTTGACGGTATGGAATTACTTAATATGAAAAAAATGCGTTTTTTTTTCAGAATCAACCCAATTCGTTGATTTATTTTCCTATAGTACCAGTATTCACTTCTTTCAAGTTTGAGCCCTTTTTTAATCCCTTAACAATTGTTTTAATCAATTAAATACCCCTAATAAAATTCTGCACCGTATATGCAATCTTTTGAGCTACTGCACGCCATCAAGCGACCAACCGTCTAGCAGGAGATACAATTAAAAAAACGGAGGCAGACACGCACACATATTGATATATATATATATATATATATATATATATATATATATATATATATATATATATATATATATAAGCAGCATGCTTTCATTTGTTAAATAGCACGGAGTGTTTTTGTTAAATGATCTTTTTTGTAATTTTTCCATTTTTCGAATGGTCATTCTTATGTCTCGGTCGAATTGGTGTAGAAAAGTTCCGTAATCATTTTTGTCAATCTGTTTTTTTTTGTTTTTGTTTTTCAATTTGTTTTTGCAAGTACTTTCAACTGATTTTCTTCAGTCGTCTTCAAGTAGTTTTTGATTACTGTTTCGTTTATATTCTGGATGCTTTTATAAGCTTCCGTTCAAACTACATTAAAATTACTTGAAGAACGTGGATAAAATAATGATTGTTTTAAAGTGCGATTTACATATTTTAAACGAAACAAAATGGAAAATAAATAAAAAAAATATGTACCGCGAATAGGATAAAATATTTAACGAAGGAATATACAATTTTAGATTCAACCAACTGAAATCCAATTTGAGTTGAATAAGTTGATAATGAGTTTTAGGTAAATGTGACATGAACTGCTTCAATTTTCATGTTGATAAACTAAAGAAGTTATAGAAAACTCATTGACTTCCAATAAAACATATCAAATTACATAGTACACACAACGTGAATAAAATTGATATAAATATTAAAACACGTATACACGTAACAATTCATCGAATAATTTGTGAAGATATTAACAAAATTTAGCCTGAGTATATAATATTCCCAAAAAGAAGAATGCATTTATGATTTTATTTATTGGTGAACTGGTTATTATTATACTAAGATTGTACAAGTCACTGAAGCGTTTTGAAAATCAGTAGATTCTTTATTTTTAAGAAACTTTTATGCAATTTTAACTCAATTTAACTAAGAAATTGAACACTTAACTGCCCGAAGACGACTGAGGAAAATCAGTTGAAAGTATTTGAAAAAAATAAGATGGACAAAAATTACGGAACTTTCCTATACAAATTCGACCGAGACATAAGAATGACCATTCGAAAAACAGAAAAAAATACAAAAAAAAGACCATTAAACAAAAACATCCCGTGTTATTTTACAGCATCTGTCTGTCTGAATATATATATATATATATATATATATTTATATATATATATATATATATATATATATATGGTAGAGATGTAAACATATTATAACTGTATATGAGCATTGTATGTCTATGTATGTGTATAGATATGTGTGTGTATGTGTATGTGTATGTGTATATAGGCGCGGGTGTATCAAGGTGTTGGTATATATACGTGTATTTATATATGTATGCGTATATTTATATATGTATGCGTGAGGAGTTTGATAACTTTCGGCGTTTTATTTTTTTTTTGGTTTGTTTGTTTGTTTTTTATTTTGTTTTATTTTTATTTTATCTTGTTTTATTTGTTTATTTAATTTATTTTAATTTTAATTTTATTTCTGTGTCGATATAGTTATGGCCTGTTTCCAGTGCGTGTGTGTGAGTGTGTGTGAGTAAAATACAACACTCTTGAGTATAGATATAAGCATATGTTTGCTTCTAGTGTGTATGTGTGTGTGTGTGCGTGTGTGTGTGTGTGTGTGGATTGAACGGCACCGGTCAATACTCAATGCCCATGTGAATGTTTTTAATTTACAGACCGCAAGACAAAAATGCTACATTCTCAAGTACCTTGTGCCATAAAAAACCAAAAGATGGGATAGATGAACTTAAAAAAAAGGAATATAAAAAAAGGGAAATAAAAAAAGGTGTTTATTATATTCAAAGACCTCACTTGTCCTCTCCCCGCTCATAACCTCTACCCATGTTACATTCTAACTTTGTAAACGAAATAAGAAAATGTTTTTGTTTGAAATATCAGTTCTCGACGATAATTCTTGGCCTGAAGACGTAATCCCCCAACGCGAGTGATTACAGAAACATGTATGCACATATGTAGCCATCAATGTTTGTATAAATAAATTCCATATATATATATATATATATATATATATATAATATTTATATATTAGTGTATTTAGGCAGCATTCCTTCATTTAGGCAAACATTATAAAAAAACAACAGAGATACCTTGCTTAATGATTCTTTTTTTTCATTTTTTCGATCTTTCGTAAGATTTTTTTAACTTCAAGATGGAAGGTATTTACAAATGTTCCATGGTTCACACGAGCGCTTTCGATTCTTTCTTGAATCATCATCCGTCACACTTAAAATTAATAAAAATATATTAAAAAAAATATTATTAATCTGCACCACGGAAATACCTTTTTATGGTCCTAATGGCAACATATATAATCAAATAGATGGCGTCGCAATGGGATCAGTCCTCGGACCTACCCTGAGTGAATTTTATATGGCAGACTTAGAAAATAAAACATTTAAAAATAATATAAAGCCCCCTATGTATGTACGTTATGTTGACGATATAATCCTCTTAGCTGATAATGACGAACAGATATATAAACTTCAAGATCTTTTTCAAAAAAAGTCTGTCCTTAAGTTTACAATAGAATTAAATTATAACAAACAAATTCACTTTCTGGACGTCCTTATAGACTCATCTAACAATACTTTCGACACAGCTGTATACAAAAAACCAACTAGTACAAAGTCCAGTCTTGAACTTTAAGAGTGAGTGCCCTCAGCGTTATAAAATTGCCATAATCAAAAATCTTTAAAACCGTGCCAAGATGATTTCTTCTACGAAAAAAGCAGTACTAATAGAAATTAAAAATATCAAACAGGTTCTTATAAATAATTACTTTCCGAATTATATTGTTGATCAACAAATTAAACTATTGTTACAGTCCCTTAAAAACCTTAACAGCAATACTAGTCAATCTTCTAACACTAACCCTATAGACATATTTTATAAAAACCAAATGACACCAAATTTTAGAGTGGAAGAAAAAATAATTAAAAGCATCATACATAGATATACAGCACCTCTAGAGAACAATTATAAGATTAGATTTATTATATACTATAAGAAGTATCGAACCCAGAACCTCATCGTTAAAAATAACTCCTCGCCGGCGACAAAAATGTTGGAGCAAACCAATATTGTGTACAAATTCCAATGCCCCTTAGGAGAGTGTAACTCCGAAAATAAAAACGCATATATTGGACATACAAAAACAACATTGTCCCGTCGATTAATGATGCATTTGAACAGTACTAGCTCAATATACCAGCATTTAACAAATTAACATAGCTGCCCCCCTCTAATCTTAGAAAGGTCCTCGTGGACAACACAAGGATTTTGCGACGAGAAAGTAATTGTAAAAAATAAAAAATACTTGAAGCACTATATATAAAAACCCAGCACCCATCTATAAATAGCATTAATTTTGAAAGTAGCAATAATGTGCTGAAATGTTTAGAATAACCAGTATACGACTGGTTTTACTAACATCGCCTTTTATCATCCTAATTTTTAATCGAGTTTTCATTGACTCTTTTTATCATTCGTAACTATATATTTCACTTCTATTTTTAATATTTTATCTCCACCTGATGATGATTCAAGAAAGAATCGAAAGCGCTCGTGTAGACCATGGAACATTTGTAAATACCTTCCATCTTGAAGTTAAAAAAATCTTATGAAAGATCGAAAAAATGAAAAAAAAAGAATCATTAAGCAAGGTATCTCTGTTGTTTTTAATAATGTTTGCCTGAATTTCGAATCGTTCGACTGGTAGTAATCGTAACACCCTGCACTGAAGAATCCCGAAAGGATGAAACACTAGTGTCTGTAGGTATTTAATTATTATAGTAAAAAAATAATTATGACAGCCCCTTTAAGAAATTCGTTTCTTATCGTTGAGCACTTTCCGTTGAATTAAAAGTCGGTCAATTTAGCTCTTATGCGTAGATCATCGTATAACGATTTGATCACTGTCTGTCTGACGTAATGAACATTTAAATTAAAATGTTTAAAATTCAACGCTATTTCACACGATTAATGGTAGCCGAATGGATACGGCCTCCACTAATCGAGCCAGAGATGTCTCGTGTCGCGGGGTTCGAATCGTTCGACTGGTAGTAATCGTGACACCCTGCACTGAAGAATCCCGAAAGGATGAAACACTAGTGTCTGTAGGTATTTAATTATTATAGTAAAAAAATAATTATATATATAATATTTTAGCAAAAATCAAGACAACAAAATATAAAATGAGATCAGATGGTGTATATGTTTTAATTAAAAGTCAAATATGAACAGGTAAAAATACGGAGGAATAAAAGGCGAATCGAAAGAGGTATATGTTGTTTAAACAGTTACATTAAATTTAGCTTAAATTTGCGGCTTCTGAAAAAATTACAATTGCGAGCTTTGTTTTTTGCGCCACTGTATATATATATATATATATATATATATATATATATATATATATATATATATATATATATTAAGTAATGTGATTTATAATTTAAAAATTAAAAATTTTTTTTTAAAATTTAAAAATCAAAATTTAATTAAATTAAAAATCAGTTTCATAAGAAGGAACAACAACAAAGTCAATTATCTGTACGATCGTTTCGGAAATCCGTGCTTTTTATTTGTGGTATACATGAAGTCACGTAGAACAATTATACATAGTTTTTTTGGTAAGCACTAACTATCGAGCTTATTATATATCTAAATTACAACGAGCATTTCCTGTATTTTAATTAAACTAGTAATTTCACTATTACATTAAAATACACTTAGCTCTTTAGACTATTATTCTAATCTCCTTTAAATTATATATATATATATTACTACAATATAATAAAGTATAAAGCAAATCGAATTCTTTTAAGTATTGCATCGTTCGTGAATTGATCGATTTTATTATTTTTTTCACTATGAAGTCATTAATTGTCAAAGTGCCAAACCTTTACAAAAACTCGACTAGCAACAACAACTATCAACAATTTCACCCACTCTCTATCTGTGCTTAAACAAACGCAGGATCTATGAATAATATTTTTCCTAGAACTGCACGCCTTTGGAGCACTGTTCCGCTGGCTTGCTTTCCGACTGACTACAATTGTGTAGCCTTCAAGTGTAATGTAAACAAGTTCTTGTTGAATCGTCCCCTTAAATAATCACAGTTTTACCTAATCTACACCATCAAAGATAACTGCACTAGCACCTTATATTCTTTAACACTTTTCCTCGAGTGGCCTTCGGTCTTTGATAAAGTGGTAACTACCTTGTAAAAACAGCCCTAAAGCCACTCGAGGATAAGAGGTGGCTGAGACAAGAATAATAAAAAATATGTTTATTTCCCAATGTTTTCATTCTTTTATCAATCTTGTTTTTTTCTTTTCTTTATTATGCGTTACTTTGTTTCTTTTTTTAAAATTATTTTTTATTTTCTCTTTCTTTTTTTATACTTTATAGTCTATTTGTTTTTTAATTTTCTTTTTTAGATCTAATTATTTTATTCTTTCATTTATTTAATAGATGTATTGCTTTTCTTTTAATCCTTTCTTTTATCTTTCTTTCTTTTTTAGTTTTATTTATTTTTTGCATTTTTTCTCTTTTTTGTTCATTTTCTACTTTTCTTTGTATTTTTCTCTACTTTTTTCTGTTTTCTTTTCTTTTCTTCTTTTTGTTCTTATTTTCTTCTTAATTCTCTTTATTAGTTTAAAATTTATCTCCACTTTTTAATCATGTTTTTCTTTTCAAAATATTTCCTTCTTATTCTCTTCTTTCTTTCTTTCATTATTTATCTAATATATAAACGGCTCTATGTTTGTCAGTCGGTCGGTCTCCATATTTTCAAAGTCTATATTCTTCAAAACTAAAAGTCGCAGGAACTTAAATGATTGGATTTTTTATGGGCCTTTTTTAATGGGTCTTCAGCCGGTTAAAATAGTTTTTAAGGGGTCAAAAATGGGTCAAACTGGTAAAATATCGTTAAACATTTTGTACATTTATCTTAGTTTATTTTTAAGTTTTAATCGATTTATGTGCGTGTAACGTTACCAACTTTGCATCCTAAAGTTTCGATTCTAGCTGATGGCACCTAAATACTTTTTTTACTTTTGAAATAACGACTCTATAATAATATATACGAAATCTGGACAAATTAAAATATGATATTTTACATCCGGGCAATGCCGAGTACCTCTCCCTACTAGTCTAATATTAATTCCTTTCAATTTTTCTTTTCTTTTTTATTCATTCCCGCCTTTCTCTCTATTTTTGTTTACTCTTTCTGTCTTCTTTCTTTCTTTCTTTTATTCTTAATTTCCTTAATTATTTTTCAATTCAGTTAAACTTTATAATCATGTTTTTGTTCTGTTTTTGTTTTCATTTACTTATTTTGTTTTTATTCTTATTCCTCTTTTTTCATTTTATTTCCAAATTTCTTTTCTTTAATCTTTTCTTTTATTTTTTGTTTCATTCTATTTCTCAACACAGTTTTTCATTTTTGCTTTATTTTCTATTTATTCTATACTTTAATTTTCCACCGTTTTTTTTTCCTTGTTAATTTTATTTTTTTTATTATCTTGTTCATTAGAGTAAAAGTCGAATAATTAATTTTTTATTTTATCATTTTTTTTATTCATTAATTTTTATTGAATGCTTTATTTCGTTTTTTTTTTCATTCTGGTTTTTAATTCATACCATTTCTTTATCGCTTACATTTGTTGATTGTTTTCCTCTTGTTCACCTAAAACAAGGCATATTAATACTTGAACGTATTTGGAATTATGTTCCCATGAAACTACGTCAAGAAAATTAGCGAAATATCTGTCCATATTTCATTCAATCTTCCGCACGAATTTTAATCGAAAAAATCCTAGTAACAAACGCAACAAGCCAATTTTGAATAAAGTGCACACCTTATATAAACTAAAATCGCAAAGGCATTTCAGAAGTTTTATCACCGTCCAAACAGAAAGGTCCGGCGTATAAAATGAACAGTATATTCTTTGCTATGACAAGGGCGCGTTCGAAATGAATGTTTCTGTTAACGCCACCACTGAACCACGATACTTGACTTTTGAATTTTAAACTTTAATTGAAACCATTATATAATATTTTTTTATAAAATCAACGGCAGCACGACCTACTGTAAGAATTTCTGTTTTATTCTTGTAAAATAAAATTTAAGTGAAAAAAATAAATAAGTAAATTTTATGTTTTTTAACCATTACTTTTTTTGTCAATCAAAATTCAACCAAATTAATAAGATAACTTTTTTTTTGTATTTTAAAACAATTTTTTACAAAAGTTTTAAACAAATAACTGTTTTGTGTTTTTCGTGTTAGTTTTTGGCATTTTTTCGCTTTATTTTTCGTGTTAGTTTTTGGCATTTTTTCGCTTTATTTTTCGTGTTAGTTTTTGGCATTTTTTCGCTTTATTTTGCATTTAAACTTTTTTGTTGTTAATTTTGTTTTCTTTTTATGAACATTTTTCCCCTTTAGGGTGGGGTTGGGCAACGGTTTTTTTTTCTTAAATTAAATTTAATTAAGACAGCCGAAATATTCCCGTAGGAGTAGATAGGTTTTTCTACGGTTGCATCAGACGATGTGAAAGTGGGGCGAGAAGACACAGTGGATGTGGAAGAACCTTCACCAATCGGCTTTCCAATATATGGTTTAAGATGGAGACAAAAGGATCATTACAAAATTTCTGTCTACACATAAACTCAAAAAGATAACTGTCGAAAAGTCCCTCGCTGGCCCTCCATTAAGTCCATTGCAGGCAGTTCGTTTTGATACACTACCCGCCACAACTGTTCTTTATGAATCCTCTTTTGACGATGACCAACAAGACGACGCGTAATTTTTCTTTGCGGCGATTAATCATTTTGTTTGACAATATGAAACAACATTTTAGGCAATTAAGGTGGAAATATTCATTGTGTATAAAGTTATTAGGAAAGGCCGTCTGTTGTTGACTTAATTTATTGATTTTTTCTTTAAATATTTTCCTTAAAGATCGTCTGCTCGTTTGCCGCGCATTGATTGGCTGATACGCGGCTTATATCAGATTACAATCACACCCGAGCGTATGATGTCATATTTCGAGGAAAACCGAGCGGACGGTTTGTGGCCGCTATTTTCTATTTTGGAAAATCTACAACAGTGTAGTAAATAATGGGCAGTAAACAATTTCCCACTATCAAACAGCCACAAGGTTGTTTGCACAGCGACTGCGAAGGATAACATGCTTGCCAGTCGGTTTGCCTCACACTCTACATTTGACCTGGCAAAACACTCCCTCTCTGACTTTCCTTTCCGGGCAGATGCCACACTAGATGATCTGAAAATCACCCCTTCTCAGGTGCATGGTATCATAAAAAAGCTGGACACGTCGAAAGCATGTGGACTCGATCTCATCCCAACTGTGTTATTAAAAACTGCTCCGCCGAAGTTGCTCCAGTTCTCTCCAAACTTTATAACAAATCTTGCTTTCCTGGCTGCTAAAAAACTGCTTCCGTTGTACCAGTTTTAAAGAATTCTGGCGAAGAGAACTGACCCATGAAATTATCACTCAATTAGCCTCCTGCTGCTTTTCGTCAAAATATTTGAGTCCTTAATTAATCAAGTTCTAGTCCATCACTCTACATTTGCTAAACTTCTGACCGACAATCAATATGGATTTAGGCAAACCCATTTCACAGCAGATATCGTAACTGTAATCTCTGAACGTGTATACCGTTTACTCGACAAATCAGGGGAGGGTAGAGCGGTAGCCCTCGATATATTTAAGGCTTTTGACAGGGTATGGCAAGATGGTCTTCTAAGGAAAATCAGATCATACGGTATCACTAGAAGAATACATAACGCAATTAAATCCTTCTTAAGTAAGAGAAGAACCCAGGTTGTCCTCGACGGTCGTACATCTAAACAATATGATATAAATATAGGAGTACCTTAGGGGTCTATCATTGGACCTTTATTATTCCTAATATTCATAAATGACCCCCTTATAAAATTGTCTTTGAGATGGGTATATTTGCTGATGACACCATGCTCTATAACAGGCACGAGGGGGAAACAAATGAACACATATCTAAGGAAATGGCAGAAGCACTAGATGAAAACCTCCAATCTTTGTGGAACGGGGACATAAATAGATAATCACATTCAATGCTTCCACGATTAAGCTTGTTTCCCTCAATAATTTGAAGAAACCTTCTCTACCACCAATAACAATGACCAAGAACACATTACTTGAATATATTAAACTCCTCGGCCTAACGTTTACAGGGAACATGACTTGGAACAGATACATTGAGAGCATTGCCAAGGCTGCTGCGAATAAGGTTGGCTCTTTTAACCGTGCTAGAAAATTACTTACGCCTGAAAGTATCCTGTACCTCTATAAAGGCCACCATTCGCCCATGTATGGACTACTGCTGTCACATTCGGGTTGGTGCATCTGCTACTTGTTTCTCACTTCTTGGCAAGGTTCGAAAGAGAGTCGCCAACCTGATAGGTTCTGAACAGCATCTACGCTTCATCCTCTGTTCCATCGACGAAATTTGGCATCCCTCTGCCTGCTATACAAGTATTTTAATGGTGAATGCTCTGACGAACTATAAGCATTTGTACTACTTGAACGTAAATACCCAGAACAAATCCGATAAACGGCTAAATCCCACCCTACACAGTAGAGATCTCTCGGTGTAAGAAAGCCTTCTACTCCAATAGTTTCTTGCAAAGCAACTGTCCCTAACAACATTCCAATCATAGTGCAAAAAAAAAAAAAAGAAAAAAAAAAGAAAAAAAAAAGAAACTGCCACCGGAACTAGCTCATATACTTACAAAGTTATTTAAACATTGGTTTATGGAAAGATGCTTCCCACCAACTTGAAAAACCTCGACAGTCTGCCCAATATTTAAAAATACGGGAGATCGGCCTTTTGCATCTTTTGTGTGTCATGAATAAGTTGGAGAAGTAGTCAATCACCCCAGCAAAAAATAACCTATTTAGTGACAAACAATATGGTTTCTGCTCTGAGAGATCAGCAGCTGATGTGCTGACTGCAATATCACACACGATCAGTGAATCTATTTACGATAGCTTCGTTTTAGAATAATAGCTCTTGAGTTAAGATATTTGATAGGGTTTGTCATAAAGGTTTACTTCGACTGAATAGCTGGATATGTCCTCTCAACCATAAAATCCTTTCTCTGATAGGTGTATTAAAGTAGTTGTTGATTGGCAGAAATTCGCAATTTACAGTATTAATGATGATATGCCCCAGAGATTCATCCTGTTCCCAACTCTCTTACTGATCTTCGTCAACGATCTCCCAAAACACATTTTCGCTAATTCGTCGACGTCTATACAGACGATACTACCGATCTATGGCAACACTCCAAGGCTGGCAAAGATCAAGACCTTTCTGGTTCTCTATCCTCCAACCTGGAGCGTGAGGTACAATGGAGTAAAACATTGTTAGTTACCTTTAGTGCATCCAAAACTAATCTTCTAGCTTTTCATCATCAACACTCATGCCATCACTTGGTCTCAGTTGAAATGAAGACTCTCATCTTGAAGAAGCAGTTTGCTTCGACTAACTTCTGGGAATGAACTTCGCCCCCTAACCTAACATGGAAGACCTACACTGCCAAAATCACTGGTAAAATGGTGGGATCACTCTACTGCTCCAGAATGTGTCTCATCCCAGATGCAATTCTCTACCTGTACAATTCTTTACCTTGAACCCGTCCTAAAATGGAGTACTGTTGCCACATCCATGGTAGCGTTCTTAAGAGTACCCTTTCCTACATTGACAGGGTACAAACCCGTCTTCGAAAATTCACATCTCTACTCCTCTTACGGAAGAGACGTTATTTTTATGCTAGATGCTCGACTGAGCTCCAATTATATCGTCTCCTCTTGTAAAACGTTCGCAAAAAATACTCTTCTAAACGCAACACCCGTCAACAACTTCCCTCACTCTCTAAAACTAAAACTAAACGCAAATTCCATAAGCAAAATTCCTTTCCTAGAACAGTCCGTCTGTGGAACACAATACGGTGGGTATGCTTTCCGACTGACTATAGCATGATTTTTTTTATAGTCTAATGTTAATGAGATCTTATTTGACCGTCGTCTTAAATAATCAAATCCAACCAAATTTCCTCCATTACTAATTATTTCATTGTACCATCTGCATAATACTTAACCTTTATCTTAGAGGTGTCACCGGGCCTTGATAAGCGCTGCCCCCTCCACCAAGTAAAAAATTCATTGTAAATAATTTTTTACTGCTTCTGTGTACCTGTAGCCAAACCCAACTTCCATGGACAGAGCTTCTTTTTTAACCTGTCTGTAGAACACAATATTACGAGACTTCTTCCCAGCTAACTATAACATGGTCGTTTTCAAGTCTAGCATTACAAAAAATAAATAAATAAAATAAATAAAAATCTTGTTAAACCGTCCTCTCAAATAATAAAATTCTGTCCAGTCTCAACCATTGTCACTGACCTTCAAGGTGATTTTCTCACCTGACGAATTGATTAACACTTGTTCTCGAGTGACATTTGGGCTTTGATAAGCGAAGTCTCGTCAGTACAAAATGAAAAAAGAACAACAATTATGTTAAACACCCCGGCACAGGCGCGAACACACACACACACACACACACACACACACACACACACATCGACGCACGCACAACTCTCCTCCTCTCCGCTAAACACCAACCATACACAAAGCGCACCTGCCCTTTCTTTCAATCGTAGCTTCATTCTTCTTGTACGACCCCTTTTGTGTTGGATTGTGAGGCTTTCATGAGGGAGACGTAAGTAGGTTAATGGAGTCGCGTTGTCATACTTCGATCATCTCTAGATTAATAAAAGTGTGTGACAACTTCCCACCTGTCCGTATATGTGTGTTTCCCGCCGCTGCGTGACTTAGATCTTATTTGTTTTAACTTCAGCTTCATCGGTTTCTATCATGCCATAAAATAAAACGAATTAATTTTTTTCTCTTCATAAAAAAGACATTATATCCACCGAAATGTGAAATCATTGAAACGATCCAATAGAAAATGATTCCGTATTATTTAGATACTACGTACTACTGTTCTCATCTTCAGTGTAATTTTCACAAAGTTTCGGTCGATCCAACCTTCGACCTTCTTAAGGTGCATCATGTTGAACTCGGGAATCTTTTGTCGAACACGTTCGTCTGCATGAAATTTCGAAGGACCCTTTATATAATATACGGGGGAGAGCATTCTGGGAAGAAGTCCTAAATAATTCACAATTGGGTTTTGAGTGTTGCCCGCACTGAGGATTGGAGCGTCAATTTTCAGAAGAATGTAACTTACGACTAAAATTACCAAGTACCGTATCCACTACGCCAGGTATCCTTATTGTATGAATTTTAGGAGCCTTAAACCTAGTTTTGTTTTTGGATGTACGCTTTTATTGCCTCTATATATCGTTATTTAGCATTAAATATTATATATATATATATATATATATATATATATATATATATGAATAAAATATCAATACGAAAAATATATAAATGTTTACATCTTTTCTGTATTTATTTCCTATGTGTTGACGTGTAGGAATACCAAAAGTCTTTTGAAAAAAACAAGAATGCTTTTTTCAAAAGCACATATTTTCGACCGATCCTGGCGAAACACGTATAAGTAGATAATTGTTACACACACACACACACACACACACACACACACACACACACACACATATATATATATATATATATACTTTTCTATGTTTTACATAAGCATTAATATGTTGTTACACAATCATAAAAATGTTTCGGTCAGCTAATTACAAGTAACTAGAGACCTATCCAGGCGATATTGCTCATACAAAAGTCTAGCCTGTAATCAGACTACAGACTTCTCTTTTGTACAAGCAAATCTACCTGAAGAGTTATCTAGTTATTTGTAACTGGCTAACGAAAACATGCCCATGAACGTGTAGTGACATATTGATGCTTATATAAAACAAATAATATGTATATCTTGTCCTACTTTGGTATTGAGAAATCTTGTATTAAACTCGTAAGAATTCCTAAATTCATTGATTGCGTCACCTCTGGAAGAACTTCACACATATATATATATATATATATATATATATATATATATATATATATATATATATATATATATATACTATCTATATATATATATATATATATACTATCTATATATATATATATATATATATATACTATCTATCTATCTATATATATATATATATATATATATATATATATATATATATAGATATATATATATATACTATCAGTTCAGCCCGGCTTTGCTCGGGGCCTATGTACTATTCATAACTTTCTATGCATATATATATATATATATATATATATATATATATATATATATATATATATATATATATATATATATATATATTAAAAAGTGAGAAATATGTACGGTGATGCCTTTTATATAATAGGTTTCTTAACTACCGTAGAGAAAAGATGCTAGAGACCGCAATCGGCAAATTTATTCAAAATTTCACCCCAATTTTTACCCCTTAACATTTATTGTTTTGTGCTCAAATCCAATTAAAATGTTTGACCCATGTCCAAGTAACCTAGTGTTTCTCTCCAAAACTGGCGGAGGAGTTTGGTAGAGTCTGCAAAGGTCAACTCTGTAAACTATGACCGCTCTGCCAGCCAAAATTTCGCCCAAAATCTGATTAAAAAGCTTGCTCCATGTGTGAATACCCTTTATGTATTATTTCAAGTGTTTAGACCCAAAATTGGCTTAATAGTTTGCTAGAGACCGCAAAGGTCAACTCTTTTGAACTTTGACCCCTTGGAAGCCAAATTTTCAGCAAAAGACGATGACAAAGCTTGCCCTATGTCTGAATACACTTTATGTAAAATTTCAAGCGTTTAGACCCAAAATTGGCTTAATAGTTTGCTAGAGACCGCAAAGGTCAACTCTTTTGAACTTTGACCCCTTGGAAGCTAAATTTTGCAGCAAAGGAAGATGACAAAGCTTGACCTATGTCTGAATACACTTTATGTAAAATTTTTAGTGTTTAGATAAAAAAAATGGGTTTCGTTGCTCTACTGCTATGGGAAGTGGGTCACGGGCATTACTTATTGCACGCCCCTCATATATAATAGGCTTCTTTAACTACCGTAGAGAAAAGTTGCTAGAGACCGCAGAGGTCAATTTTTTTTTTTACTTTGACCCTAATTTTGACCCCTTAACACTTATTATTTTGGGCCCAAATAAATTAAAATGTCTGACCCAAATCCAAGTAAACTACATCTAAAATTTTAAGTGTTCGGACTCAAAACGAGGAGTTTGGTAGAATCTGTAATGGTCAATTCTGTAAACTTTGACTTCTTGGCAACCAAATTTTCACCCAAAAACTGATTAAAAAGCTTGCTAAAAATCTGAATACCTTTTATGTAAAATTTCAAATGTTTAGACCCTAAATTGGTTTGAAAGTCTGCAAGAGAACGCAAAGGTCAAATCTTTTGAACTTTGACCCCTTGGAAGCCAAATTTTCAGAAAAAAAAAAAAAACATTAAAAAGCTTAACCTATGTATGAATACGTTTTATGTATAAATTTCAAATGTCTAGACCAAAAATTGGTTGAGTTATTTGTTAGAGAATGAAGAGATCATTTTTTTAAACTTTGACCGCTAATATTTACTGCGTCGTTGGGCTTAAATACAAATTATAACGTTAGATCCATGTCATCATCAGTAAATCATACAAAACACTTCAAGTGTTAAGACCCAACATAAGCGGAGGAATTTGGTAGATTTTTCTAAGGTCAAATCGTTGAACTTTGACCCCTTATCAGCCAAATTTGTGGCCGAAAACTGATTAAAAAGATATTTCTAAATCTCAGTACCCCTTATTTCAAATATCGAGTCTGTAGACCGAAAATTGACAGAGTTATTTTTTTTTATTTTTTATTTTTTTTACAAAGGCATCACCACATTATCAAGGCCCAGAGGCCACTCAAGGATAAGGGTTAAAGAGTGTACAGTAGAAGTTGGTCAATATAGTAATCATTAGTAATGAAAATTTGGTAAATTTAATAACTTATATGGAACGGCTCATCAAGAACTTATTTACTTTAGACTTGAACACAACCATATTGTAGTCAGCCGGAAAGCAGGAAAACGGAAGACAATTCCACAGGCGTGCAGTTCTAAGAAAGAAGCTTTGTTCATGGAATCTATGTTTAGGTTTAGGCACAGATAAAGAGTGGGGGAAATTATTGATAGTGTTTACAGCTAGACGAGTGTTTCTTGTGAAAGTTTGGCGAGGGGGGACCATAGATTGAAGCTCAGTTGAACACTTTCCATGAAAATAACGATACATCAGAGACAAACTCGCAACATCTCTTCTGTGAGATAGAGGTTGTAAGGAGGAGAAAAGGACATCTCCTACGAGGCTACGAAGTCTATTTTGAACTCTATCAAGGCAGGACAAGTCCTTTCTAGCAGCTCCTGCCCAGATGTGGCAACAGTATTCCATCCTTGGACGTACCTGGCTCTTATATAGATAGAGAATAGCATCAGCAGTGAGATATCTACTGGATCGATAGAAAGATCCCACCATTTTTCCAGCGGCCTTGGCAACAGATTTGATATACGTGTTCCATTTAAGATCAGGAGTAATGGTCAAGCCCAGAAGCTTGTCAAAACTTGAGGCCTCCTGAAGACGAGAGCCATTCATTTCAATTGATGACAAATGTGGATTAAAATGTTGATGATGTAAAGAGAGAAGCTTGGTTCTAGATGCATTAAAAGTAACCAGCCACTCCTTTCCCCATTGTACTACATGCTCAAGATCAGAGGAGAGAGAATTGGAGAGTACTTGCTCGTTTACTGTCTTAGATGTGGTACCATAAATGGTAGTGTCGTCAGCATAAATGTCTACAAATGATGTAAGGATATGATTTGGAAGATCATTAATGTAGATCAGGAAAAGAGTTGGGCCCAGGATGGATCCCCGAGGGACACCGGCATTAATACTGTGAGCTTCTGATTTTTGCCCCTCAACTACTACTCTTATGAACCTATCAGAAAGAAATGATTTAATAATTGAGAAGACTTTTCCAGCTATACCATAGCTAGCGATCTTATGAAGTAAACCTTTATGCCATACCCTATCAAAGGCTTTAGATATGTCAAGAGCAATTGCCCTAGAAAGATTGCCACCGTCGAGAGATTTGCTAATCCTATGCGATATAACTGTAAGGACATCTGCTGTAGATCTAGCAGAACGGAAACCATATTGAGTGTCACTAAGAAGGTTATTTTTGTTGAGATGTTTGTTTACTTCTGTATTTAACACAGATTCTAGCAACTTACTCATGACGCACAGGAGACTTATTGGCCTGTACTGAGAGGGGGATGAGCGATCACCTGAATTCTTAAATACAGGGCATACTGATGAGATTTTCCAAGGAGATGGGAAACTATTCTCCTTAAGACAACGTTTAAACAGTTTTGTAAGTATGGGCGCTAGTTCAGGTTGAAGTTTTTTGAGTACTATAATTGAAATACCATCAGGGCCAGTTGCTTTACTGGAATCAAGGTTTTTGATTAGCTTGGCAACATCACGTACAGATATACGTATATCACATAGCGTGTTTTCTGATACAGGAGGAAATATTGGGGGTTGGCGGTCTTGGTCGCAAAGGGTAGAATTAGCTGCAAAGTTCTTGACAAAGAGTTTGGCTTTGTCTGATGCTGACGAGATTACCTCAGGTCCATTGATAATAGTTGGGATGGAGCACACGCTTCTGTTCAGGATTCTGTTTGCTATTTGCCAAAACTGGTGGGAACCAAGCCGCTGCTCAGCTACTTTGGACTTAACAGATTGAGCATACAACTCTCTTGCGTTCCTTATTACTTTCTTACAATGGTTGCTGGCAGTCCTGAAAACGGCTTTAGTTTCCATACATAGACAGACAGACAGACAAAGATAAAAATAGACAGACACACGGAGACATTTTCACTTTTATGCATATACTAGCAGTTCAGCTCGGCTCGGTAAAACAAAACAAAAAAAAAAACAAGTAAAGATTCAATGTTGTTTTAATTTGAAAACGTTTTGGAAAAACAAAAACAAACAAAAAAAAAGAAGATTGCTTTAATCCAAAAATGTTTCGGAAAAAAACAAAAAAAACAAAAAAACAACAACAACAACAAAAAAGATTCACTGTTGCTTTAATTGAAAAAATGTTTCGGAAAAACAACAACAAAAAAAAACAACAAAAAAGATTACATTGTTGCTTTAATTAAAAAAATGTTTCGGAAAAACAAAAGACAAAAAAACAAAAAAACAAAAAAGATTCAATGTTGCTTTAATTCGAAAAATTGTTTTAATTAAAAATATATTATCTTACGCAGACTTTTCAATAAATGTTTTTACAACTTTATATTGTTACATTTTTATACAATAAATGTTTCGGTTTTCAAATATTTTTCTGTTCGGAAAAAAAAAAGCAAGAAGAAATTGGAGTTATCGCCCATTAACACCGGTGCCGCCCGTGTAATGCAGAATTGCTGAAATTTAAGACGGATTTTTTTCACCCACGGGGGTAGCTTGCTCTCCTTCTCTTAGACCATTCGTACACGAATAAAGCACGCTTCGGTAGTTGATATTGTTTATATTGACAAGAAGATTTTTTTTCTATAGGCGAGGGCGTTAATATTAGGATTTTAGACATCTGAAAAAAAAAAGAACGTTAAAACTTCATTAGTTTCTTTACCTCTGAAAAATCTTAAAATTGTTTTATCAAAATTATATTTTTTAACGCAGACTTTTAAATAAATGTTTTTACAATTTATATATTGAAACATTTTTATACAATAAATGTTTTGGTTTTCAAATATTTGTTCGAAAAAAAAATCCATCTTGTTTGTTATTTATCTGCCGTGTTTATTGACCAAGAAGAAATTGGAGTTATCGTCCCTAACAATGTTTCATTTTTAGTCTCAAGAACTTGCATATCTAGTCACATTGGAAAGCTAGGATACAACGAAACAGTTGTCTGTGAATGCACTATAAACACATAGTTGTTTCAGTACTGTAGGACGGCGAATAAAAAGCTGTTCATAAATGAATAGAGCGCATTTCGGTAGTTGCTTGTCTAACCATTATGAAAAAAAGCCCCCCTTTTCTGTAAGCTTCTTCATAAACGAATAAAGCACACCTCGGCAGTTGATATTGTTTTCATTCCGTCATATATGATCGGGTACAAGTCATTTTTATTTAATTCTTAATTATTATCTCATTAAGTGAGTATTGAACGTTCAATCTCCAGAAAACAGTGATTAGAATTGATTTTGACCTAACACCTTTATCCATTGCGCCTCGTGTCTTTGTTCACGTCTGAGATGAAAATAGAAGTCCGAATAATAATCGAACCCATCGATCCTCATCTCTAAAAGCAAATGATGCTATTATTAGTAAATTTCATATTTTAATATTGTTTTCATCTAAAAAAAAAATCAATTTTCACCCCAAACAAGGCACAGTGCCACTCTGAAATAGGGGGCTACTATCTAGGGCATAAGTTGCAGGAATATTATGAAGGGAGGTGGGTAGCAAGATGTCTGTTCACATTACATTTGAACTTCTGCATGTCAGTACAGTTGGGAAAGCACGATCTCAGAAGGGAGTTCCAAAGTCCAGCAGTTCTAGGGAAGAAACTATTGGCGTAGAAGGCTTTCTTACACCTAGGGATCTTTACTGTGTAGAGGTAGGACTTAGCTGCTTGTCGGTTTTTTTTTTTCGGGGGTATTTACGTCGAGAGGGTATAAGTGCTTGTAGTTCGTCAGATCATTAACCATTAAAATACTCATAAATCAGGCAGAGAGATACAGCTTCCAAAACATACAATCTTTGAATTAAACGAGAATTCATTAAGGATTTAAAAGCCTTTTAAAATTCGTCAGTTTAAATGCTTCTAAATCCCTGCCAATTTTCGAAGTGTCTCGACATAACTGTCTCTCTATTTTTCAAATATTATTAAAATAGCTGGATTTCTTAGAAAGAAATCGAAATGCGTTATGGTTGATTTCATAATGAAATTAGTTTTTTTTTTAAATAGTATTTTTAAAATGCGTTTGAGTACTTTATTGTATTCTCTTTAAGATTTCAATAAATAAATGCTAACATTTAAATAAAAAAACAAAAATATTAAGTAACGCACGTAGAGAGAGAGAGAGAGAGAGAGAGAGAGAGAGAGAGAGAGAGACACACACACACACACACGCGCGCGCGCGCGCGTAACCACACAAGAATTGGTCAGAACTCTATCTTATATTAAGATGAAGTTAAAATGAATCGGTTATTCGTCCGTTTAATATAACTCGAAACTATCATATACGATCCTCTCATTTCAAATTATTTCGACTTTTGAAATCATATTTCTCCAAGGAAGAATTCCACCGTGGAATTTCCGTAGATTTTTGCTTGTTTTACTTATCACAAGAAATATTTCAATATTTATTTACGTTCTGTCGAATATCCAGGATTATACAATAAGAACTAAAATAAAATGGAAAGAAACCCGGAAGCCATTTTCTTATTGAAAATCTGACGTAAGTGCCCGGATGGAATTCCGGGTGGCAGTCGAGGTGGTAAGCGGCCTATTTCGTCATGGAGTCGGACACACGGACACAAGTAATATCGCGGATTGACTTAGATGCATCTTCATTTCATAACATCTTTCTTTTTTTTTTTCATTCGTTTTGTTTCTGTTCGCTATTCTTATTTCTTTTTTTTTTCTTTTTCTTTTCATCATTGATATCTTTCTTTAATGCTCTGTGAATTTCTTCCTTTTTTCCAGTATTTCTTTCTTTTCTAAATTCTGTCCTTTTTTCTTTAGTTTTTTTTTTCTTTCTCCTCACCATTTCTCTCTTCCTTTTTAGTGATGTATTTCTTCTTCTTCTTCTTCTTCTTCTTCTTCTTCTCCATTTATTTCCTTTTTTGCTTAACTTCCGTCCGGCATTCTTTCCTATTTTCAAACTTCTTTCTTTTTTCTTTCTTTTTTCTATTTCTACATTTCTTTTACTTTTCGTTATTTCTTATTTTATTTCCAATTTTCTGGCTTTTTTCTCTTCCTTCTTCGGAATTCCTTTCCTTTTTTTTAAATTTTTTATCTCTTTCGTCTTGATTTCCCATTTTTTCTTTCCTTTTTTTCTTTCTTTGTTTTAAACAATTATTTTCACATTCGTTCTTTCTATCTTTCTACAACTGCCCCATTTTTCCATATTTTTCATCCTGCATTCATTCTCTCCTTTTTCTTTATTTCCGTTATTTTCGTATCTCCTCATTTTTTTGTCCATCCTATATTCCGTGTTTCTTTTTCTTCTCCTTCTTTCTGGAATTTGCTTTTTTTTTTCTTTTTCAGTAGTTACTATATTTTTTTAATTCCATTTGTTTCTATTTCGAATAAACTGATATCGATAAAATATTTAATCCGGATCTATATTTATTTTTTCTTATTAGTACAAACAGAATGTGAGTAGTATCATTCCATACAGAAAATATTTTGCAACTGATACTCTTTTGCAACATATATTCTTTCAATAAATATCACGTTGTGCAACAAATTTAAACCCTCACATCAATAAAAATAAGATAAACTAAAATATGATTTTAAAAAGTTGGAAAACATAATTATTATATTAAATAAATAATATAATACTTTCTAGTCAATAAAAGGAATGAAAATTTAGGCTAGTAAGTATTCAGTACGGACTTATTCACGCTATTTTCTAAATTCGATAATTGAAATAACGCGTGTGAGATGAATATTAAAAATATATTAACAATCAATATATATATATATATATATATATATATATATATATATATATATATATATATATATATATATATACAGGGTGCCCAAAAAGTTTAGCTACATAATCTGCAAGATGCTTCCACAAAGTCTGGCTACATAATGTAGCCAGACTTTGTGGACACCCTATATATATATATATATATATATATATATATATATATATATATATATATATATATATATATATATATATATTAAATTTCAATTCACAATTTTTGAAGGTCCCGGATATGACCTTAAACTATATCCGATGGTGAGGCCCCAGTTTGCGAGCTTTGGGGAGTGTGGAGCCACACTTTAATTGCCATTCCTCCCAGGTCCACTCTGACCCGGAGTGGTAGTACCTGTTAGGGTCCCAACTATGGGTTGAGTAGAAACTGTCTTGAAAAAATTTACATATTCTATTAAAAAAATTTTCTTCAAAATAACTGGATTCGACATTAAATAACCTGAAAAGGGTTGATATGCCGTCGAGAAAAAAACCAAGCAACCAACTAACAACACAATTTTTGAAAACGCGTTTTTTTATTTTCTCATAAAAGTATATGTTAAGGATATGTTTTGTTAGCAAACAGTAAAAAATATATCTCTGTATTTTTTTAACGTGCAAACTCTTCAGACAATTCCATGGAGATAAAAAAAAACTTATTAAAACACAATTTTTGCAGGTTACAAACAGTCAAACACATCTTTTTAAAAAGGTTGAAAAAATCTTTTTAAAAAAGATGGAGACCAACAATGAAAATTACACTTTCAACTGTAAAGTTTGTGTCTGGATGGGTTTTTTTTTTGTTCGATGTAAAATTGTATGAAGAGTTTGGTACATACACAAATAAAGTGATAACATATTTTTACGGTTTGTTTAAGACTGCATACGAAACAGATTCGTAACATATATGTTTAACAAAAAATAAAAGCTTGCGAGTTTTCAAAAATTGTCAATTGAACTTTAATATACATATATATATATATATATTTATGCATATATATATTTATATATATATATATATTATATCTTGTGATATATATATATATATATATATATATATATATATATATATACCTACAAACACACACACACACACACACACACACACACATATATATATATATATATATATATATATGCCCTAAATATCATTACTATTGGAATATTTACAAGAAAAAAAACTAAAAGTGTATATATGTATATATATATATATATATATATATATATATATATAAATTACATTCACGTGTAATATCTATTCACGTGTAATCACCTTTTTCTTCACCATATTCCCCCTGCTTCACTTTTTTGTTATCAAGTAAGATCTTTGACTTACTTGTTGTTTCATCAAATACTTTTGTATGCAAAATCCGATCCCGCATTTTGCTAATTCCTACCCTATGATGAGAAGGAAAGTATTTCTTCGAAACTCCTCGGATTAAGGACTATCCACTTATCAAGTGTTTCCTTTTCAGATTAAATATGTTTTTAACTCTTTTTCAAAGTTATTTTTAACATGTTTTATTAACTGTTTGCTCGTATATATATATATATATATATATATATATATATATATATATATATATATATATATATATTTATGCATATATATATGTGGAAATATTTGTATATGTATATATATTTGTATATGTATATATATATATATATATATATATATATATATATGTGTGTGTGTGTGTGTGTGTGCTTGTGTGTGTGTTTGTGTGTATAATTATGATAACTTTATTTAATCACATAAATTAATATACGGAAATATAATTCTATGCGTAAATTTTTCAGTCTTTACTTTAACAGTGCTCAATATATAGGTAGAGCTAGGTAGTAAGTTATGAAAATATATATGGAATTAAGCTACACAGAATATTTCCCGTTTCATTCTCCTGGGAATTCTTCAGGCTTAAACATGATATATGTATATCCATGTATATATGTATACATAGTTATATGCATATATATGTGTATGTATGTATCTATGTGTGTATGTATATATATAGCCAGCAACAACTGTTGCTGGCTATCTTGCTCTTGCTTGTTGCTGGATCTCAACATTTTGAACCGAGAGAGAGACTTAACTGTCGTACAATACTAAGACTCTGTAACATCATATTTGTATAGCTACTCCCTCAGGCATTTGGGCTCATGGATTTTAAATATCTGAGGGAGTGGCACTCGTCTGACAAGACGTTGCAATCATCATATATATATATATATTTATATATTTAATTATTATAGTAAAAAAATAATTATATATACACACAGAGGTTGGACAAAATAATTTTACCTTAATTTATAGTTGTTGAAAATTGAAAAATGACTAAAATGGCTTCATGTTTCCAAGTCTTTGGCGAGTAGAAATGTGCCTGACCATTTCTGCAACTTCTCCTTTCAAACGCTGGTCATACTATATTATACTGGTTGTACTATATTATATGAATTGTGTAATAAAGAATGTGGTGGCTATTTAGAAGTAAACTTTATTGGTTTTTTATTCTTTTATTTTAATGTAGATGACCAAATTATATGAGAAGCCATAAGGAGATCGGGATCAGCCATATTGTTTTATATTTTGCTAAAAATTCAAAGGTGATGATTCGATTTTACTCCAGAGATTGTTTTTGTACTCAATATTATTAAAACTTTTTAATCGCTCAAAGTCGTAAGATTTAGTTTTCTTAAAAAACAAAATTACTTGATCAATTTACTTGAGGAAACGAATATGGTATTTTGGTATAACTCAGAACATATAATATAGTGCAATTAAATTATTTAGATATTACCTGTGTTGGAAAAGAGGGAGAAAAAAATGGTTTTCCTCTAAAAGACCTGCCCACATTCATTGAATAATTATGTTATCAAATATTAAATTTTTAAACTCATCTGAATGAGAAAAACTCGACATTATCGAGAAGAGCAAAAGCAATAAGATTTAATGAACGATAAAGAATAAAAGGGATATATAAATTTATGATATCAGAACAATGAGAAAAAGTGAAGGGAACAATTAGGAAAAGAAACTCTTTAGATCACGGAATTTCGAAGCTAAATGCTTCCCATAAGAAGAAGAGAAGGGCCAGCATTCTACTAAATACAAAATAAAGAAAAAAACTATATTAATGACATTTACAAATGAACTAAGAATAAATATTATATATATATATATATATATATATATATATATATATATATATATATATATATATATATATATATATATATCATTAATTAATTCCACAACGAGGCATATATATATATATTTATATATATATATTTATATATATATTTATATAAAACATTTTAATATATATATTAATATATATATATTAATATATATATATATACATACACACATATATGTATATATATATATATATATATATATATATATATATATATATATACTCCTCAGAATAATGTAATGCATGCAAATCCAGTAATTTTCGGTTTTACAAAATATTATTGGATGTAATATTTTATAAAGACAATCCCAGTTAATGGAAATTGCTCAATATACCGGATATAGCAAATAAATCATAATTTAGTAATTTAAATTTTACGATTTGAAACGGTTAAGTAATTAAATTTCAAATCTAGAATTTTATTATATTTAAAACATAGAATACATTTTAATAAGTGTATTTCCTTAACCCATGAGTGTTTTGTTTATTCATCAGCTCAGAGGAAATATATTAGCAAATATTATAAAAAAGACTATTCAGACAAATTCAAACATTATGTCGTTTGTAAATTTTCACAAAAATAGCCTTTCGTCAGACTTATTGAATGAAAGCACTTTAACAATGAAACATTATGGAATTCATTTCCCTGATAAGGAAAAGAAAACTAGCGAAAATATTTTACCTAAATCTCATCCTTGCAAAGTTTCTTTTACAGATTTATATATTTACCTATTTTCGTATCTCCATTTAAAAAAAATTTTCAAACAAATTATCATACAACCTTACCACTAATTACCTATGTCCACTTATTATGTTTTACCAATACTATTCCTTGATTTCTTAAATTAAATTTCTTTATTTAATTTAAATTATTTTTCTAATCCGAATTAATCAACTAAGTTATATTGTTGCGATTCTATGTTAGTTTCGTATCTGTAATTTGCTTTGTTTATTTACAAAAATATCGGCTAACCTATTTATGTGATTTAAGAAAAGTTTTTGTTTAAAACTTATTCAATAAGGAAAGAAAGTTTAACATTACTTTATACTTAGTTCATTCTCATTCTTTCTTTAAAATTAAGGATCTCAATCTAGTTTTTATTTTTTATTTTCTTTCGTTATTTTCTATTAAGATGTACGTGTACAGGATATTTTGGATGTAGAAAGGGAGGTGTCTCTGTACATTCGAAAATTTAAAGGTTTAGTTGAATTATAAGTTACCAAAATCCTAATATGTACCCATAACGTTGAAAGGGAGGTAACTCAAGCCGTTCGATATTTTAATGTTTATGCAGGGTTCTAAGTTTGGAAAATCCCTAATATGCATTTATGATTTATTTATTAATTAAAGAAAACCAATTAACTTATTAAAAATATAAGTTTTTAATGCTTCTCTTAACCATGATATTTATTTTACCTACGTTTGCCATCCAACCATAATTTTCTTAAAGTTATGTATGGCTTTAATTCAAATAATATCATTTCGGGAATTAAATTCTTAAATATGTATCTAATATTAATACATACCCCATTAATAAGTATTCTATCAATAATTATATTCTTTAGCTAAGGCTGTTTTTGCGAAAATTTTCAAACAACAGATTGTTTGAATTTGTCCCAATAGCCTTGAAACAATTGTTACTAACGATGAAATACACTATTTGTTGAATCAATCCATTCCTTGATGTGTTGGTTTCTTGTTAAAACAATATGTGAATGCTCAATTATGAAATATGATGATTTTGTAGCTTACAGTTTAAGTTATTTCTTTTTGGCTAATATATTATGGATATATGAACGATTACTGAATTTTCAATTATATAAACCCAGTAAAACTCGGAATACTATAAATAAGGCTATATATATATATATATATATATATATATATATATATATATATATATATATAGCCTTATTTATAGTATTCCGAATTTTATATTATGAATTTTATATATATATATATATATATATATATATATATAATAGCAAAAGTAACCGTCGTTGACTGAGTTAAAAAAAACAGCCTACAGAAAATGAACTACTTTGATTTGTGACAGTATGACAGGTTATGAAAATGAAGGGGTGTAAAGAGATAGCTTCGAATTTGGGGGTATCAAAACCAAAGCAAAATATGATGAAAGTAAAAATAAAATAGATAAACCCCATAATTTATTATATCATACCTGTTCACACTTAAACACTTATCACAATATTCTGTGGATCTATATTAAAAAAAAAACTTGTTGAACTTTTTGACATATTTCCATTCTATGGAGGTCAGATGCGAAAAATGCAATTTTATTATACCATCCCTATTTTAGTTAAAACATACTTATCAAAGTATTCTTATGTACATCTATATCAAAAACAGTTGTAAACGATTTTTTTTTTAAATTTTTAAATTTGTTATTTCCATACTTTGTGGACCAGGTGCGAACGCAGACCCCACAATTTTAATGAACCACCGTTCTGCCAGATCAAACATACCCATTCCTCTGTCTCGATACATCTTCTATCATCATATGTAATCAGTTTTTTAAAACAGTCAACCATATAGGAGCCTATTCGTGACCACACACACGCACACACACACATACACACACACATTCAGCTTTATATTATAATAATATATATACATATATATATACACGCACACACTCACACACACACACACACATACACACACACGCACACACACATGTATGTATGTTTGTATTTGGGGTGGATGGAGAGGGCTCCCGTAAGCCGTAGTGAAGGCAACCTTTCTAGGAGAAGCAAATCTCTGATATAAAAAAACCATAAAGCGGGAGACCAGTACCCGCATTAAGCTGGTCTGCAGTGTAATTTGTTGCTGGCTATCTTGCTCTTGCTTGTTGCTGGATCTCAACATTTTGAACCGAGAGAGAGACTTATCTGTCGTACAAAGCTAAGACTCTGTAACATCATCTGTGTATGGATACTCTCTCAGGCAATTGTCTATTAAAATGGTCTTGTGGCGATGGAAGTCATTTTTGGGCTCATGGACTTTAAGTGTCTGAGGGAGTGGCACTTGTCTGACAAGACGTTGCAATCATCATATATAAGGATGTTTTATTCAATTTTTATACACGTGGAGTCAATGATAAAAGTTATTTCTTTTCCTTTACCCATTTTCTCACAGAAGAAACGTTGCTAATCTTTCTCTACTCACAAGTTTCTCTTTATTTTCCATGGCAGGTGCTCGAATAAGCTTCAATCTTTGGTTCATATCCGTAATAACATTCTCGGTGAGTACTCGTTTTACTATCACCATGTACAAAAAATGTTCTTTTCTTACTATTTAATTATTTTATGCTCATTTGGACAATGCTTATTTCTAATCAAAAAACATGGTCGCTGATAAAAAAAAAAAAAAATACAAGATGTAAAAAACAAAAACAAACCCGCTCTATTCTCTTTTTTCTTTTCTTTTTTTTTTCAGAGGAGATATTTTTGAAACGCATTTCACTAAAGAGTAACTGACTGAACTTGAATCCTTATTAATGCAAGCGCGAGCTTCGTCCGCATGAGTGCAATCCGTTCACCTTTATCCAATTCTCATTCTTACAGAGAGAGACCTTGCGAGCCTATTTCTCGTCTATGGTTACTATTATGGTAGATGCTCTATTAAACTCCAATCTATGCCCCCCCCCTTTCCTGTAAAATATTCGTAACACTTGTCGCCCTACAACAACTGCCAACAATTTATTTCAATATACATATGTGCCTAAAACTAAGTTAAACCTCCATTAACATTCTTTCTTTCTTAAAGCTATCCGCCCGTGGAACACGATAATACGGAGCTGCTTCCCATCTGACTATAACATATTTGTTTTCAAGTCTAATATAAATAAATAAGAGCCGTCCTCTTATATGGTTAAACCCTACCCAAGTTCCACCATTACTGATCATCACAGTATTGTCTCACCGTGTACCTGACACCCATTAACCCTTATCCTTGTGTGGCTTATGGGCCTTGATATGTAGTGACCTTCAAGTAAAATATTTTTTTAATTTTTAAAAGGGAGTAAATCCGAATGCTTCAACGTTTCAGATTCTTCCGACTATATTAGGGGGCCTATTGGGAGAAGGGATCAGTAGATCCAAAGAACGTAAAAAAAAAAAAAAAAAAAAACTAAATCAAGAATTATGGTCTGATGATATTATTTAGTCCGATGCCACACAATAAACGAACGTTCTGTTATCTAAGAGAATGGCGTATGATGGATATGTCCGTGTGACTGAGCTTGACCCTGAGCGAGAAGCACATATTCTTCTTGTTGATATGTTCAGTCAAGTGACAGTGGGCCTTTTCACTGAGGAAAATCAAATTCAGCAATGCCGTTCAAATTTCAGAGAAAGGACAGCGGTTGGTGCCAGTGAATATGGCACCAAATAACGTACAAATGCTATCGAAATATTTTTTGTATTTTTGTTTTTTAATCAAGTACGATTCTAAATAAACTTCTTTATTACTCAGAACATATAAAGTGTCACTGAATTATTTAGATGAGGGGGGAGCGGAAAAATGATCTTAAACCAGCACATTTTTCCTCTCAGGAAACCTGTACACATGAAAGACTCGTATCTTGCTGACAACATGAAAACAACCTTTTGGTAGTATTTCAAATTTTATAGGTTTAAAACACCTACAATTGATGCAAAATCTATGAGATTTTTCTGTTATTTTGCCCAATCCATATATCATTCAAACACGATAATACAGTTCATAGATCACTTTCTCAGCTATATTGTGAAAAAAAACAAAAACATGTTCAAGTTTCGTTCAGTAAAACAAAAGTTATCATGAATTTTTTGGTCTTCAAAAGCGTAAAAAAAACGTAAGTAGGTGAGCGACGTTTTTATGACTAGTTTCCATAGCAATCACCTCGCTTCAGCGACTAGTGTTGCTACTAATTCAGTGCTGTCGCGAAAAGAGAAGTAACAAGTTAAACAGAGAGAATTAGACGAGAGCTGTACATTGTTATTACAAATGTGTATGTTATGTTTATGAGGGGGGGGGGGGGCAAAAAGGAAACTGAAATTAAACAAAGCAGAAGTTAATTTATTGGAAGCCTGGAAAAATCATGGGTTACAATAGAAAGATATTCTAGTAAAAATATAATAAATTTATAACCTAACATATTGCAGCATTAAGAATTTTTAAAAATTCAATTTAACATTATATAATCAATTCTTAATGCTGAAATATTTTAAGTTATAAATTTATTATATTTTTTACTAGAATATCTTGTCCTTTTCTTTTCCAGTTTTAACAACTAGTCCTTTACTTTTCCATGTTTAAGCTTAACCATATTACTTTTCATGCTCACATTTTTCTATTGCAACATAAGTTCCTGCTGAGCCTCCCTTTTATATAGTTAAACCATATCCAAGTTCCGCCACTACTAGTTATTTTTTTTCTTCTGTTTGTGAACTTTGGCTTTTTGAATTAGCTTTTAAATGTTTGGTTGTTTTTGCATTCGAAATGGTCTGTCAAAATTCACGGAGGTTTTTGGATTTGGAAAGAAATGTAAAAAAAAAAGAAGAAGATGAACCACTCTAATATTAATTATGTCAATGTGATAGTGGTATATATTCCATAGTCTTAAAAAAATATACGAAATACAGGTTGATCTCCCACACACCGAAAAAATCCAACTCATGGAATCGTTTACAAAATTTCTGAAATCCAACTATATTTTGTACAATTACGATGTGCATTAAATAAGCTTCCAGATTCGTTCGTATGAGCACTTTTATTTATAGTACTTACATGAAACTCAAGTCCCTTCGAAGTAATCTCCCTCGGATGTAATGCACTTGTTGTTCCGTTCCAACAACTTCTGGCAGGCCTCATGGGAGTCCTCTTGTGTGAATGTGTCAATGACCCTTGTCACAATCTCTATCATCTCCTCAATTTTCTCATAACAACAGCCTCTAAGGTAATCTTTGAACTGTCGAAAGATATGGATAACCAAAGTCACATAGAGCAAGGTCTGGACTATAGGGAGGGCGAGGAACTGTATTGATTCCCGACTTGGTCAAATAGTCTGTGATAAGGACGGAGCAGGTTTGCGACAAACTTCACGCAAACATTTTGCACATACAGTTCCTCGCGAATAATTGTTTGTACAGTTCCCAAACTGACATCAAACTGTGAACTTATCTCTATAGACACACGACGGTTCTTATCAATGAAGTTCTACATTTGGCCAATAAACTCTGGCGTTCTGGCTTCTCTATATCTCTCAGACCCCTCATCATCCTTCACAAACTCCCTGCTTACATTGAATTTCTGTTGCCACTCAAAAACTGATGCTCAATTCATACAAGATGGTCCAAAAGCAATCCGAAGCATTCCATACGTCTCAGCAGCATTTTTTTTCCAAGTTTCAAACAGAATTTTATTGCATATCGTTCTTCAAAGGTATCCTCATGTCCAAATTGCATTTTTGAAATTCATCAGCTTTAGTAGGGCGTATTCTAATTCCTGTTGTAGCTGTGCATATGAACCTGAAAGCAAAAACAAAAAAAAAAAAATTAAAAAAATAATAATAATTGTCAGTCATCTTATAAAAAATATATCAATAACATATTGAATTTTCGAGAGTCTACGTCAATTTTAAATACATTTAAAAAAAATGTCTGGAAACTTATTGAAAACACCTTGTATATACGTCGTTAAGAACGATCATCTTATCAGTAGCTTTGGTTCTGAATAGGCTTCACATTCACCGAACCTTAACCCCCTCCCATATTTTTAGCTGTGGTGTAATCTCAAAGAGAAATCTATATCAAAACTATCCCAGGACTATACTTGAGCTGAATCCATCGCAACAAAAATCACGACAATTCCAAGAGACAAGTGCATTTGCAAAGTTTTATCATCTCACAAGAAGAAAGGCCCACTTTATAAGACAGGTGCGTTCGAAATATATGTTTATTTTTAGAGCACAGTTGTACCATAATACTTGACGTTTAACTTTAATTAAAGTGATTATGTAAAAATAATTTCGTAAAATCAACTATTGCTTTTTTTAAGTTTGCACGTTCGAAATGAAAGTTTCTTTTTAGAGCACAATTGAGCCATGATACTTGGCTTTTGCATTTTAAACTTTAAGTGAAGCAATTGTTTGCAGATAATTTTATAAAACCAATGGTAGATTCTCTACAGTGCAATGATTAAAAAAAATGTGCGGTTTCCCTGATTTCAATGACAATAATAGCATGGGAGTTGGGAACAGTTGTTTATTTTCATTCAATCCCGGACAACGTTGTGTCTCCCAGCTAGTTTACATATATATAAAGTTGAGTTTTTTTCTGCTCACTCTGACATTGATATCACAAGCCTAATTTTTTCGTTTAAAAGTTATTTAAGTAAACTTTTTTATATACGAAATCATGGATATGCGAGCGACTACATGAAACTTAACAAATTTTCATATTCCTTTGAAAAACGAGTGTTAATTTAGTACTTATTTATTTTTATGGTTTCGTATTAGATGATTGAATTCTATTCATGAATAGTTTCTACAGTGTGTGTAGAATTTAAGATGAAAATGTTCGAGCACACGGAAATGTTTCTCTCTTTCTATATATAGTATATGTATCTTAGTATATATATATATATATATATATATATATATATATATATATATATATATGAAGAAATGATTAATAAAACATGTTAAAATACATCTTGAAAAAGAGTTAAAAACATATTTAATCTTAAAAAGGAAGCACAAGATAAGTGGATAGTCCTTAATCCGCGGAGTTTCGAAGAAATACTCTCCTTCTCATCAGAGGGCAGGAATTAGTAAAATGCGGGATCGGATTTTGCATGTAAAAGTATTTAGTGAAACTACAAGTAAGTCACAGATCTTACTTGGTTAAAAAAAAAAAAGGGTGAGGTAAGGGGAGTAGGAGGTAAAAGAAAAATGATAAAAAGATTTCACATGAATGGATAGTCCGGTGAAGGGTAAAAAATCCAAGAATGATAAAATCCAAACACGGTAGAATTAAAAATTTCCAATCCAACAGGTAAGTTCCAAATGGTCCAAAATGATACAAAAAAGCAGAATTCCTTGGAAAAAATCACAAATGGAATTGAATTCCAAATCATTAAAAGAAAAGTTCAAATGTGCACAGAAAAAAAAAAAGCACTGGAGAGAATATTTAAAACACGTCTGCCAAGGCCGGAGGAATCAAGTAAATTATATATATATATATATATATATATATATATATATATATATATATATTATTCTAATAAATAAAAGGCTATATGTCTGTCTGTCTATCTCCATATTTTCAAACTCTATCTCCTCCGAAACTAAAAGTCGCAAATCGGCGGTAGAGGCCTCAAATGATTGGAATTTTTATGAACTATTCTTTTATAGGCCTTTAGCCGTTAAAATAGTTTTTAAGGGATCAAAAGGGTTAACATTGAAAAATCGTTATAAATTTGATGCATTCATCTTCATTTATTTTTAATTTTTAATCTGTTCATACGTTGGTACACTGGTAACGTCACGTTGGTACACTGGTAACGTCACCAGCTTTGAATGCTAAAGTTTTGCTCACGGTTTCGATTCTAGCTGATGGCACCCAAATACTTTTTAATCACGACTCTATATATAATAATACATACAACATTTAGACAAATAAAATATCATATTTAAGCGTAATTTACGACTGAGCAAAGCCGAGTATCCCCCGCTTATATATATATATATATATATATATATATGAGAGAGAGAGAGAGAGAGAGAGAGAGAGGGAGAGAAAGAGGGGGGACAGAGACATGACAGAAAAGAATAGGCACCCATAGAAACAAATAATTTATAGAAGAAAATGAAAAATAAATGGCCACAAATTTAATAACTAATACTTGGTTTATATTCCCTTTGCTGTTTTAATGCTAGGACCCTCCTAAGCATGCCATTGATCAGTTGACCAATATCATCTTGAGGAATTTATTGCCATGTCTGACGCAATAATGCTTAAAGTTCAGACTTAGAAGATGGCTTCTTTTTCTTTTTGCGAAGGTTCCGGTCTCATATGCCTGAAAGGTTTTCAATTGGGTTCATATCCGAAGACTTAGTTTGCTATGAAAATTTATAAATCCGATTTTGGCTCAATCAATGTTCTGTCGCCTTAGCAGAGTGACAAGGAGCTCCGTCTTCCATAAATAGGAAGTTAACTTGGTTCATTTTACAACTTGAGAATATTGGAAGGAGTCCTTCTTGTAATATTGAAACATATTTAACAGAATTGATTTTTACTTCGCACTCCGCCAAGTCTGAGCGATCATCATTCCGAATTGCACCTTATACCATAACTGACAATCGTCCATGTTTCATCCTGCAGTGTTTTAAAATCACTTTTGATAAGGGAACTTCCATACCAATATCCTTCCACTGTCGGGAAATCATGCAAATCGTGACTCATCAGAGAAAACGACAATTGTTTAAAAGGTCATAGATGTCTATACAATCTAAAGAGCCCAATGTTTTCTTTTGCGCTTGATATTGGCAGAGCAAAACAGAGGTTTCATTTTCGCAGCTCTACCATAGTAGCCCAGCTTGTGAAGATACCTGACAGCTGTTCTCGGACTGAAACCAGCTTGTGTTGCAATGTCAAAGACTTTGTACTAAGGATACTCTTCAACATTTCTTTTTACAATTCGCAGGGTTCTTTTAGAAGACCCCAGGAATGATCTGGATGAGATTTTGTGCACTCGTTGTCCTCTCTTGTGAATTGTCCAATCACTCTATTAACAGTAGAAAGGGGTTTTGAAAAATTCCCTTCTATTTTGCGTTGACTAAGACCAACTTCATGTTTACTTTCGATTCGTCATTGACGAAATTCTTATTGGTCTGATGCTTCTTTGGTTCCTGGCACATTTTAATGTTGTTAGATGCAACTTTAATGAGATACTCTTAAGTGATTTCAGCACCATTCTTATCTGTAAATATAAATAAGTACATATTAATCTTAGAAATATATTTCTCTTAGTGTTTATTCTTTTCTGTCATGTATGTATATATATATATATATATATATATATATATATATATATATATATATATATATATATATATATGTGTGTGTTGTTTTTAAAATATAATTATCCACTGACACGGGTTTCGTCGTCTACGACTCATCAGAGTGGCTGAATCTAGCGAGATTCGTAGACGACATACGTGTCAGTGGATAATTATATTTTAAAAACAATACATACGCCGCTCCCCATTTTGGGGAACCAAATTGGTCAGAGAGAAAATTATTCCCTACTCGCATTTAGGTAAAAGTGCACTTTCGTATAAATAATTGAATTGATTCAAAAAGTATCGCTAACAAAACCAAATAAACAACATCTCTCTTTCTCTCTCTCTCTCTCTCTCTCTCTCTCTCTCTATATATATATATATATATATATATATATATATATATATATATATATATATATATATATATAAGTGACTTTGTTGGTGTGTGTGTGAAACGCCTCTACCAAACTCTTCTCTTAACATTTGGCCTGTACATGTGAAAGTTGATATATAATATTTGTACCTGTAGTACTCTGTCAATTTGGTTTTAAAATCGCTGCAAAGAGGTCAACATTAAACAAACAAAAAAACGCATTGACCATGGCCTGGCATTAGTTGACGATGCCCGTCTTTTTCTGCACGTGCGCCAATTAAAATGTTTAGGTTTAACACCGTTATTTTAAATTAATACGAAATCTGCATGAATTAACATATAATATTTAAACCTATTTTGCGACCAAGCAACGCCGAGCGACTGCTAGTATTATTAAAATGGCAGATATGAGTGTGTATGGGTGTCCCATTGTCAGAGACGTAAAGGCAGAGCGGAAGAGAACGAATGGTTTGAGAAAAAGATAGGAAAGTGGATAGCCAGGGATAGAACGTCAGAAGCCTTAATAGAAATGGGTTACACTTTTGCCCCAGGCAACGATGGGTAGCCTTTCTAGTAATAAATAAATAATGAACAATATAAAGCAAATACGAACGAAATCTTTAAATGGTAGTGGTGGCGACAGTGACGGGGGTATTTTTTGTTAAAATGTCACCCTGATTGTTTCGTGGGTCGTGGCTTCTTCTCATAGACACGGTCAGGTAGGCAGACAGCATTCCCGTGTGATAAGATTTAACGGTCTGAGCATGGATGTGATAGTAGGGTGTCCCTGGAGGGAGAGAGGAGGTCGAAATTACGCCGTAAGTGGGTAGGGTTGAGGAGTCGGGAAGACCGGATGGGGTGAGTTTAATGGTTACACGATTGACAAAAGTTCTGATACGTGAGGAGGCAAGGGTTTACAAAAAAGATTTAAAATAAATAAATAAATAAATAAAAAATGGCGGGAATAAGGTGTAAGTGAGGGGAACTTTTGAAAAAGGGCGGGAAATGGGAAATTATAGAAAATCCGACGAGAAGAAAAAAAAAGGATGAAAAAAGAAAGAGAAAAGAAAAAAAGAAAAAGGAAACTAAAATAATGAAGGAAAGTTTAATTCGTAGATAAAAGAAGACAGAAAAGAGGCTTTATAGAGAGTATAAAAAAAAGAAATAAAGAAAAAAATTAGAGCAAACGTTTTCAAAATAAAGAAACTGCTGCGGTTGTTCTGTTTTACGGCATATCAACCCTTTTCGGATTATTTAATGCCGAATTCAGTTATTTTAGACACAATTTTCATGGTCCATATTCTTTATATCTTCAAATATTATTAATGTTCTTTCGTTTGATTGTTGCTTTGTTTTTGACTTTGCAGAACATGATTGAGTTTTGCAAATGATGATGATACTTCCGTCGACGTGTGAGGTCCACCAGAACAACTATAGTAGAATTCCGTGACACGATGGCCGTAGGATACAGTTTTTTCAGGTTACGTTGTGAAATATGATGTTTTTCCGGCCCCTCCTTGCGGTATTTGCCCCGCCTTATGGTGTTATTTCTAATGTTATTTGATTATATGCAGGGGTATTATATACTGTACTGTATTTTGTTACTAATTTTTAATGCCGCATCCGGGTTTCTATTGTACATTGTTTAGAAATCCACACAAATGATTTGTTTATAGTGATGAAGGCTTTATGCAGTACCAACAAGACTTCCGTGAAATGGCTGCCACAAAACAGAACATACAGTAGATATCAGATTTTACGCCACAGTTTTCTTTTTCCTACATGTATGTCTTGATAAAAAAAAATTGAGGGTGCACATCTCCTAGTGATTAAACGCGCCCCCACATACAAACCTGGAAATGTCTACGTATCGGCCCAGTAGATATAGCAGCTAGTATTTCCAAATGGTCACTTATCTGGTGCTGGACATGTTCATAGTTGCTTAACTTCGGTGAGCTGTCGAGTATCGATGTGTGAACGTGATTATACCATTCAAATGCTAAAAATAATAAGTAATAATATCAATTAGCAGCGCTCGTGGAAATTCCACGATAGTTAATTTTTTTTTTAAACACATCTATGTATCTATAAAAGTAAAATGGTGTGTGTGTGTGTGTGTGTGTGTGTGTGTGTGTGTCTGTGTGTGTACATTTCGCTACCAAATTACTCTGTCAATTTTCAGCCTACAGATTTGACATAAAGAGCATTGAGCTTAGGGAAAATCTTTTAAAACGGTTTTCAGCCAAGAATTTGGCTGTCAAGAGGTAAACTTCAACAATTTGACCTTTGAAAACTCTACCAAACTCCTCCGCCAATTTTGGGTCTAAACACTTGAATTTTTAGATGTCAATTACTTGGACATGGGTCAACCTTTTAAATTTGATTAAAGCCCAAAACAATAAATGTTAAGATGTCAAAATTGGTGTCAAAGTTTTACAAAATTGGACCTATGCGGTCTCTACCAAATATTATATATATATATATATATATATATATATATATATATATATATATATATATATATATATATAAACACATTCGTGTCTACCGAGGTGAGTAATGGAATAAAGGTGATATATGTGTGTCCCAGGGCATGGTTTTCTTTCAGGAAAGGGGTGTGTGGTATAATTTATGGGTCTGGTATGTGCAGTACTTGGCATGTCTTGCCAGGTGCGAGCAGTCAGCCGCATTTAAGGCACCTGTTCTCGATACCAAGCCGTGTTGGATAAGCCAAACATACGGACACAATTGTACACAGTTTCACAGTCAGGTTAACTACAAGTTATAAAAGCGATTTCGACAATGATGTATATGTGACACTATGACGACAAAGCTGTACGAGAGACATTCTAAAAGTAATGCCTCCTAATTTTTATTCCGCTTGAATGAATAAAAGAGGATTGCAAATTGAATTGTTATGATGAATGAACATATGCATGGATAAGTTGAAAGTCTCATCTCTCTGTTGCAGATATTAACAGTGTGAGATTCTAAGAAAATATCTCATGTCATAAACGTGCCTCAGAAGCAGAGATGCGTCATTGAATTCATTTGTGCAGAAAAAAAATTGAACCGATCAATATTAATCAGCAACTGTTGAACGTTTACGAAGTCTATGGCAGTTGATGCCAGCGCAGTAGGTAATGGGTTTGTCGATTTCAGAATGGCGACACAGATATGGGTGAAAAAAAAACCCACTCCGGACTTTTTCGAACGAAGTATCAAAAGAGGCATAAAAAAATTGCATTGCGAATGATGGTGATTATGTATGAAATAAATTTTGGGGCACAAAAAACATTGCTTGTTTTAATGGTTCCACTTGCATCTTTGTAACACTTTAATGTTTTTGTTTTTTAGTTAAAATGTAGGAGGCCTTACTTTGAGACGGCCTTCCTGTATTTCAGCGACTGTATCTTCGAGGGTATAGAAGGTATAGTTGATCAAATTGCTTACAGAACCAAAAGGATAGCATTTAAATCGTCAGAGTGCTAAATATATATATCTATAAAAAGTGAAAATATTTGTCTGTCTGTGTGCCTGTCTGTGTACATTTCCCTACCAAATAACTCTATCAATTTTCGGTCGAGAGACCCAAGATTTGACATAAGAGGTATTGAGTTGTGGGAAAATCGTTTTAATCCGTTTTCGGCTAGAAATTTGGCTGTCAAAAAGTCAAAGTTCGACGATTTGACCTTTGAAAACTCTACCTAACTGGGTCTAAACACTTGAAATTTAAAATGTAGGTTACTTGGACATGGATCTAACTTGATAATTTGATTTAAGCCCCGATAAATAAATGTAAAGGGTTCAAAATCGAGGTCAACATTTAAAAAATTGACTTTTGCGGTATCTACCAAATTACTAAGCCAATTTCTGGTCTAAACATTTGAAATTTTAGATGAAGGGAATTCAGAGATAGGACAAGCTTTGCAATTGGTTTGAGTCGAAAATTTGATGTCAAAGTTCAAAAGATTTTACCTTTGCGGTGTCCAGCAAATTTTGGGTCTAAACATTTGGAATTGTATATAACAAATATTCAGACAAGAATTTTAATATGTTTTGGGGTATGGATTTCGCTTCCAAAAGGTCAAAGTTTACAGAGTTGACCTTTGCAGATTCTACCAAACCACTCCGCCAATTTTGCGTCTAAACACTATAAATTTTAAATGTAAGCAACTTGGACATTGATCAACCATTTTATTTTAATTTGAAACCAAAACAATAAATGTTAAGAGGTCAAAATTGGGGTAAAAGTTTAAAAAAAATTTACCTCTGCTGTCTATAATTTTTGTTCTAAACATTTGAAATTGTACATAAAAGTATATTCACACAAATGGACAAGTTATGAACAGTACAAAGGGCTCAAGCAAAACCGGGCAGAAATGCCAGTAGTAAATAAGGTTAGTTTTGAGATTAATAGTGAATTAATAGGAAATGATTTTGGGTTTGAGATTAATAGTGAATAAAGAGTAATTAAGTTTAGAGTTTAAAGTAATATTAAATAAGTAGCAAATAATTTTGGGTTTGAGATTAATAGTGAATTAATAGTAGATACGTTTGGAGTTGGGAAAATAGTAACTAAATAGCAAATAATATTGGGTTTGAGGATTAATAGTGAATTATTTGTAAACATGTTTGGATTTGAGAACAATAGTAAATTAATTGCAAATAATTTTGGGTTTGAGATTAATAGTGAATTAATCTATCTATCTATCTATCTATCTATCTATCTATCTATCTATCTATCTATCTATCTATCTGTAAAGGTAAAAAGGTATGTGTATGTGTATGTGTACGTTTCCCTACCAAATAATTCTGTCAATTTTCAGTCTAGAGACTCGAGATTTGACATAAGGGATATTGAAATTTGGGAAAATCTTTGTAATCGGTTTTCGGCCAGAAATTTCGCTGTCGAGGGGTCAAAGTTCAACGATTTTATTTTTGAAACCTTTACCAAACTCCTCCGCCAATTTTGGGTCTAAACACTTGAATTTTTAAATGTATGTTACTTTGACATCGATCAAACATTTTAATTTGATTAGAGCCCTCAATTTGATTGGATCCCCAAGAGTTAAGGGATCAAAATGTGGGTCAAAATTTTTTAAAAATTGATCTCTGCGGTCTCTACCAAATTACTCAGCCAATTTCTGGTCTGAACATTTGAAATTTTGCACAAAGTGTATTCAGAGATAGAACAGCCTTTTTAATCGGTTTGTGTCAAAAATTTTAGCTGCCAAGGGGGCAATTAAATTAATAGCAAATAATTTTGGGTTTAAGATTATTAGTAAATTAAGAGTAAATAAGTTTGGAGTCGAGAACAATAGTAAATAAGAAGCAAATAATTTTGGGTTTGAGATTAATTGAGAAGAAATAGTAAATAGGTTTTTATTTGAGAGTAATAGTAATTTAATAGCAAATAATTTTGGGTTTGAGACTAATAGAGAATTATTAGTAAATAAGTTTGAACTTGAGAGCAATAGTAAATCAATAGCAAATAATTTTCAGTTTCAGTAGTGAATTAATAGTAAATAAGTTTTGATTTAAGAGTAATAGTAAATTTGTATAAAATAATTTTGGGTTTCAGATTAATCGTGAATAATTCGTAAATAAGTCTGGAGTTGGGAACAATAATAAATTAATAGCAAATATTTTATAGGCTTGAGATTAATAGTGAATTAATATTTAATAAATGTGGAGTTGAGTACAATAGTAAATTAATAGCAAATAATTTTGTGTTTGAGATTAATAGTGAATTAATCTATATACTATCTATCTATATATTATATATATAAACGTGAACGTGTCTGTATATCTGTGTGTCTGTGTGTCTCTGTACGTGTATGTACATTTCCCTAGGCAGGAGCTCTGTCAATTTTAAGTCTACAGACTCGAAATTTTATATACAGGGTACTGAGATTTGGGAAAATCTATGTGATCCGTTTTCGGCCAGAAATTTGGCTGTTAAGGGGTCAAAGTTCAACGATGTCACCTTTGAGAACTCTACAAACCTCCTCCGACAATTTGAGGTGTAAACACTTGAAATGTTAGATATAGATTCCTTGGACATGGATCTAACTTAGTAACTTGATTTGAGCCCAACACAATAAATGTTAAGGGTTCATAATAAGGGTCGAATTAAAAAAAAAATTGACCTCTGCGATCTCTATCAAATTACTCAGACAATGTGTGGTCTAAACATTTGAAATTTGAGATAAAGTGTATTCAGAGATAGGGCAAGCTTTTTCATCGGTTTGGTCGAAAATGTTTAGTTACCAATATATAAATGTATGTATGCATGCTTGCATGTCTGCCTAAAACTTTCGACAGAGGCGACGGATTTTACCAAGATCAGTATCGTTTTAAAATCCGACCTTTCAGACGACAAATATCGAAAAATTGGCTAAAAACATTAACATCTTCACCTTCAAATGGGAACTTTTCTACAGGGGGCAGTGGCTTTTCTCACCGATATTTTTAAAAGTCATCCTTTCCTTTCGATTGTCTAGCCTTAATTTAAAAAATGTCACTTCGGGTTTGGCGGTCGGCGTAACAGCATAGACGTCAGGTTTTTCCCCCGTTCTTTTCCTCATTCGCGGTACGGGTTCGAGCCTGCCTTCCTACTACCACTTATTTATTTATTTTTGCTCAACATACACATCCAAACACCCGGACAACGCCGGGCTGAAATGCTAGTATATCTATAAAAGTAAAAATATCTGTTTGTGTGTGTGCCTGTGTACATTTCCATGCACAATAACTCTGTCAATTTTAAGTCTACAGACTCGAAATTTGATATACAGGGTACTGAGATGTGGAAAAATGTTTGTAATCCATTTTCGGCCAGAAGTTTGGCTGTTAAGGTGTCAAAGTTCAACGATTTGTCCTTTGAGAACTCTACCAAACTCCTCCAACAATTTTGGGTCTAAACACTTGGAATTTTAGATATAGGTTCCTAACTTAATAACTTGATGTGAGCACAAAACAATAAATGTTAATGGGTCATACTAGGGGTCAAATTAAAAAAAAATTACCGCCTCGGTCTCTACCAAATTACTCAGACAACATCTGATCTAAACATTTGAAATTTAACATAAAGTGTATTCAGAGATAGGGCAAGCTTTTTAATCGGTTTGGGTCGAAAATTTCTTCACCTTCAACTGGGGACTTTTCTACAGGGGGGTCGCTTTTTTCGCCGATATTTTTGAAAGTCATCCTCTCCTTTTGATTGTTTAGCCTTAATTAAAACTTACGTCACTTCCGGTTTGGTGGTGGTTTTTTTTCCCCGTTTTTTCTTCCTTTGCGGTACGGGTTCGAGCCTGCCTTATTACTACCACTTTTTTTTTGCTCAACACACACATCCAAACCCCCGGGCACCGCCGAGCTGAAATGCTAGTATATATTAAAATAATATTGTCTGTGTGTTTGTACACATCTCCCTAGCACACTATTCTGTTAAATTGAAGTCTGCAGACTCGGGATTAAACAAAAGGGTTATTGAGATATTGGAAAATCTTATTAAACGGTTTTTGGCCATAAATTTTGTTGTTACGGAGTCAAAGTTCAACGATTTGAGCTTTGAAAACTTTACCAAACTCCTCCGCCAATTTTTGGTCCAAACACTAGAAATTTTAAATGTAGGTTACCTGTACATGAGTACAAACTTCTTAACATATATATATATATATATATATATATATATATATATATATATATATATATAGCTATTTTATATAGCTATTTTATTCATCCAGCCTTGACAGACGTGTTTAAAATTTTATCTCCAGTGCTTTTCTTTTAATGATTTGGAATTCATTC